>NW_026284534.1:0-105230 GCF_023373465.1 Oncorhynchus keta
TCCTGTAGTGATGATGACATGTGACTATAGCAGATTGAGTTGTCCTGTAGTGATGATGACATGTGACTATAGCAGATTGAGTTGTCCTGTAGTGATGACATGTGACTATAGCAGGTTGAGTTGTCCTGTAGTGATGACATGTTACTATAGCAGATTGAGTTGTCCTGTAGTGATGACATGTGACTATAGCAGATTGAGTTGTCCTGTAGTGATGACATGTGACTATAGCAGATTGAGTTGTCCTGTAGTGATGATGACATGTGACTATAGCAGATTGAGTTGTCCTGTAGTGATGTTGACATGTGACTATAGCAGATTGAGTTGTCCTGTAGTGATGACATGTGACTATAGCAGATTGAGTTGTCCTGTAGTGATGACATGTGACTATAGCAGGTTGAGTTGTCCTGTAGTGATGACATGTGACTATAGCAGATTATTTCCCAGGGGATGAGGTGTCTTCTACTAACCAATAGTCTTCTCTCTTCACAGGCGCCGACGTTGGACAGGACAAATCTTGCTGTTCCCCGAAATGCTGACATCACCAGTATCTCTGAACAAACTTCAATTTGATCTGTAAAGGTCTATCTACCTACACCCCTCTACACACCACACAACCAACCAGCTCTAACCAAATCGGCACCTCTGAAACCCAAGATGGCTACTAGATTTAAAGCCTGATGGCTACGGTGGTCACCCTGTTGGGGGCCACCTTGGGAGGCCTGTTACTATGGCGACAGCCAACCCTGAGGACACAGAAGAAGCGGCGTCTAGCTCCGGGTCAGATAGGGGTCAGCACTGGTCCTGTGAAACCAAAGCCTGTGGTTGTGGAGCTCGTCGAGTCCCAGCTAACCCCTGGTCAGAGCCTGGACCTCCTCCTGCCTGTTTCACTGCCCCCTGCTGACCAGCTCTTGGCAGTGCAGTCAGTGATGGTGAGCTCTGAGGAGGATTGGGAGCAGCTGTGGCCGTCACTGCAAAAGGAGCTATCAGTCTACCCCGTCCTCGGGCTGGACTGCGAATGGGTAAGGGCCTGGGCGTACGAGTTCGTTTTGCATGTAAAAAGTCTATTTCCTGTCGTAGTCTTCCGCTCCTTCCTCTCCCTCCTCATCCACCTTCCTCTCCCTCCCCAGGTGTCAGTGAAGGGTCAGCAGTCTCCCCTCCTCATCCTCCTTCCTCTCCCTCCCCAGGTGTCAGTGAAGGGTCAGCAGTCTCCCCTCCTCATCCTCCTTCCTCTCCCTCCCCAGGTGTCAGTGAAGGGTCAGCAGTCTCCCCTCCTCATCCACCTTCCTCTCCCTCCCCAGGTGTCAGTGAAGGGTCAGCCGTCTCCCTCCTCATCCTCCTTCCTCTCCCTCCCCCAGGTGTCAGTGAAGGGTCAGCCGTCTCCCCTCCTCATCCTCCTCCTTCCTCTCCCTCCCCAGGTGTCAGTGAAGGGTCAGCAGTCTCCTCCTCATCCTCCTTCCTCTCCCTCCCCAGGTGTCAGTGAAGGGTCAGCCCCTCTCCTCCCTCATCCTCCTTCCTCTCCCTCCCCAGGTGTCAGTGAAGGGTCAGCCGTCTCCCTCCTCATCCTCCTTCGTCTCCCTCCCCAGGTGTCAGTGAAGGGTCAGCAGTCTCCCCTCCTCATCCTCCTTCCTCTCCCTCCCCCAGGTGTCAGTGAAGGGTCAGCCGTCTCCCTCCTCATCCACCTTCCTCTCCCTCCCGAGGTGTCAGTGAAGGGTCAGCCGTCTCCCTCCTCATCCACCTTCCTCTCCCTCCCCAGGTGTCAGTGAAGGGTCAGCCGTCTCCCTCCTCATCCTCCTTCCTCTCCCTCCCCAGGTGTCAGTGAAGGGTCAGCCGTCTCCCCTCCTCATCCTCCTTCCTCTCCCTCCCCAGGTGTCAGTGAAGGGTCAGCCGTCTCCCTCCTCATCCACCTTCCTCTCCCTCCCCAGGTGTCAGTGAAGGGTCAGCCGTCTCCCTCCTCATCCTCCTTCCTCTCCCTCCCCAGGTGTCAGTGAAGGGTCAGCCGTCTCCCTCCTCATCCACCTTCCTCTCCCTCCCCAGGTGTCAGTGAAGGGTCAGCCGTCTCCCTCCTCATCCTCCTTCCTCTCCCTCCCCAGGTGTCAGTGAAGGGTCAGCAGTCTCCCCTCCTCATCCTCCTTCCTCTCCCTCCCCCAGGTGTCAGTGAAGGGTCAGCCGTCTCCCTCCTCATCCTCCTTCCTCTCCCTCCCCAGGTGTCAGTGAAAGGGTCAGCAGTCTCCCCTCCTCATCCTCCTTCCTCTCCCTCCCCAGGTGTCAGTGAAGGGTCAGCCGTCTCCCCTCCTCATCCTCCTTCCTCTCCCTCCCCAGGTGTCAGTGAAGGGTCAGCCGTCTCCCCTCCTCATCCTCCTTCCTCTCCCTCCCCCAGGTGTCAGTGAAGGGTCAGCCGTCTCCCTCCTCATCCTCCTTCCTCTCCCTCCCCAGGTGTCAGTGAAGGGTCAGCTGTCTCCCTCCTCATCCTCCTTCCTCTCCCTCCCCAGGTGTCAGTGAAGGGTCAGCTGTCTCCCTCCTCATCCTCCTTCCTCTCCCTCCCCAGGTGTCAGTGAAGGGTCAGCCGTCTCCCCTCCTCATCCACCCCTTCCTCTCCCTCCCCAGGTGTCAGTGAAGGGTCAGCTGTCTCCCTCCCCTCATCCTCCTTCCTCTCCCTCCCCAGGTGTCAGTGAAGGGTCAGCTGTCTCCTCCTCATCCTCCTTCCTCTCCCTCCCCAGGTGTCAGTGAAGGGGTCAGCCGCATCCTCCTCCCTCCTCATCCTCCTTCTCTCTCCCTCCCCAGGTGTCAGTGAAGGTCAGCCGTCTCCCCTCCTCATCCTCCTTCCTCTCCCTCCCCAGGTGTCAGTGAAGGGTCAGCCGTCTCCCTCCTCATCCTCCTTCCTCTCCCTCCCCAGGTGTCAGTGAAGGGTCAGCCGTCTCTCCTCCTCATCCTCCTTCCTCTCCCTCCCCAGGTGTCAGTGAAGGGTCAGCCGTCTCCCCTCCTCATCCTCCTTCCTCTCCCTCCCCAGGTGTCAGTGAAGGGTCAGCCATCTCCGGTCTCCCTCCTCCAGATGACTTCCTACTCTGGCCTGTGTGTGGTGGTGAGGCTCCAGCTGCTCCGAGGAAGCCAGCAGGACTTTCCCTGAGCTTGAAGGAGGTATATGGTCCTGTGTGGCTCAGTTGGTAGAGAATGATGCTTTTAATGCCAGTATAGTGGGTTCGATTCCACTGGGGGACACCAATATTACAATTATGGATGGGATGGCATATATTCTGTTGTATTATTATATAGGTCCTCCGGGACCCCATGTCCTGAAGGTGGGCGTGGGCTGTTATGAGGACGGGAAACGTCTGACCAGAGACTACGGTCTGTCTCTGGGGAGTACCGTGGACCTGAGATATCTCGCACTACGACAAAGGTACTACTGGAGATTTGACTATCAACCAAAGCCCGTCTTTTATATAATACAACCGAGTACAAATGTTCATCTTTTTAATTTACAATCTGTAGAAACTATGAGAAATATAAAGGTTTTAGACTTCTTCTTTTTTTTTCTTAAACATTACATCACAGAAATATAAATTACTTTTCAGAGATAGATGGGAGGGGTTGAGGGGAGCTGAAGGTTGAGACTGGATGGTGTTCAGAGATAGATGGGAGGGGTTGAGGGGAGCTGAAGGTTGGGACTAAATACACATGAACATAGATGACCAATGTAAAATATACCGTGTCCGTGAAATGTAGAAGTGGAACTGTCCATTAGTTTACTCCAATTAGTCGAGGGGTGGTAAGGTTAAGGGACAATAATAAAGGAAAATATATATATATTTGTTTAATATACTGGGGATTGGAAATTATACACACCATTACATTGGTAGATAGAACCTACAGTCTACAATATGAAATATCTACCTCCTCAAGAACAAACCATCACTACCTCCTGAAGAACAAACACATCTCTACCTCCTCAAGAACTAACCATCACTACCTCCTCAAGAACAAACCATCACTACCTCCTGAAGAACAAACACATCTCTACCTCCTCAAGAACTAACCATCACTACCTCCTCAAGAACTAACCATCACTACCTCCTGAAGAACTAACCATCACTACCTCCTGAAGAACTAACCATCACTACCTCCTCAAGAACTAACCATCACTACCTCCTGAAGAACTAACCATCACTACCTCCTGAAGAACAAACCATCACTACCTCCTGAAGAACAAACCATCACTACCTCCTGAAGAACAAACCATCACTACCTCCTGAAGAACAAACCATCACTACCTCCTGAAGAACTAACCATCACTACCTCCTGAAGAACTAACCATCACTACCTCCTGAAGAACTAACCATCACTACCTCCTGAAGAACAAACCATCACTACCTCCTCAAGAACAAACCATCACTACCTCCTCAAGAACAAACCATCACTACCTCCTCAAGAACAAACCATCACTACCTCCTCAAGAACAAACCATCACTACCTCCTCAAGAACAAACCATCACTACCTCCTGAAGAACAAACCATCACTACCTCCTGAAGAACAAACCATCACTACCTCCTGAAGAACAAACCATCACTACCTCCTCAAGAACAAACCATCACTACCTCCTCAAGAACAAACCATCACTACCTCCTCCAGAACAAACCATCACTACCTCCTCAAGAACAAACCATCACTACCTCCTCAAGAACAAACCATCACTACCTCCTCAAGAACAAACCATCACTACCTCCTCAAGAACAAACCATCACTACCTCCTCAAGAACAAACCATCACTACCTCCTCAAGAACTAACCATCACTACCTCCTCAGAACAAACCATCACTACCTCCTCAAGAACTAACCATCACTACCTCCTCAAGAACAAACCATCACTACCTCCTCAAGAACAAACCATCACTACCTCCTCAAGAACAAACACATCTCTACCTCCTCAAGAACTAAACCATCTCTACCTCCTCAGAACTAACCATCACTACCTCCTCAAGAACAAACCATCACTACCTCCTCAAGAACAAACCATCACTACCTCCTCAAGAACAAACCATCACTACCTCCTCAAGAACAAACCATCACTACCTCCTCAAGAACAAACCATCACTACCTCCTCAAGAACAAACCATCACTACCTCCTCAAGAACAAACCATCACTACCTCCTCAAGAACAAACCATCACTACCTCCTCAAGAACAAACCATCACTACCTCCTCAAGAACAAACCTAGTTTTAATGACTCAACCTGAGTGGACCTCCTCAAACTACAAACCAACCTCACTAAACTTCCCTCAACTGTATTTCCCAGGCTCTGGTTCTAACAACAACAAAATGTACCTGCCATGAGCTGAACAATGGTTTGACCATCACTACCTCCTCCAGTGTGTCTGGATAAATCCATCACTACCTGCAGTAACTGTCACTGACCAGCTGGTTCAGAACAGGTAAACTACACTACCTGGTGCTAATTAATACAATGGATCCAGTGGCTGTCCCAGAACAGGTAAAATGACACTACCTGGTGCTAATTAAACAGGATGACTCCAAATAGTGGCTACCTAAACATAAACCATCAAACCTGGTGTAAAAACAGGATGGATCCATAGTCATCCTAAACATAATGACTACAACAACAAAATACAGCCTTTTAATGGACTCCCAGTCACTACCTCCTAGAACATAAACCATCACTACTGTGTGTATTTCCCTTTAGATCCATAGTGGCTATCCTCAGAACAAACCTCACTACCTGGTAAACTAGTTTTAATGACTCCAACCTACCTGTATGTAAACAGTTTTAATGACTCCAACCTAAGTGTGTGTAAACTAGTTTTAATGACTCCATAAGTGTGCTGTAGAACAGTTTTAAACCATGCTACTGTGTGTGTAAACCTCCAATAAGTGTGTCCTAGAACAGTTTAACTCAATACTCCTCAAGAACAATGGCCATCACTACCTCCCAAGAGAACATGTAAACTTCCCACTTTAATGACTAACCCAACCTAAGTTCTGAACCAACAGTTTCTCCTCAAGAACAAACCAACTGACCTCCTAGAACAGGTAAACTACCATCACTACCTGCTCAAACAAACTGGATGGATCCAGTGGCTCTAGAACAGGTAAGTAACTGGGTGCTAATAATACTCCCCAAGTGGTAAACTACACTACTAATTAATACAGGATGGATCCATACTGGCTGATCCTAGAACAGGTAACTAAACTGGTGCTAATTAATACTCGGATGGATCCAAGTGGCTGATCCTAGAACAGGTAAACTACAGGTACTGGTTAATTAATACCGGATGGATCCATAGTGGCTGATCCTAGAACAGGTAAACTACTACTGGTGCTAATTAATACAGGATGGATCCATAGTGGCTGATCCTAGAACAGGTAAAACACTACTGGTGCATTGTACAGGATAATAGTGACTGATCCTAGAACAGTACTAATTAATACAGGATGGATCCATAGTGGCTGACCCCAGAGCAGGTAAACTACACTACTGGTGCTAATTAATACAGGATTTTAAGTGGCTGATCCTAGAACAGGTAAACTACACTACTGGTGCTAATTTACAGGATGGATCCATAGTGACTGATCCTAGAACAGGTAAACTACACTACTGGTGCTAATTAGTTTACAGGATGGACTCCATAGTGGCTGATCCTAGAACAGGTAACTACACTACTGGTGTAAACTAGGATGGATCCATAATGGCTGATCCTAGAACAGGTAAACTACACTACTGGTGCTTTAATACAGGATGGATCCATAGTGCTGATGTAAACTTAAACCCACTTCTAATTAAACAGGATGGATTTAATGGCTGGTCCTAGAACAGTACTAATTAATACAGGATGGTTAGTCTAATCCTAGAAAGGTAAACTAACTACTGGTGCTTTAAGCCTCAACCTAGTGGCTGCTAAACCTAAAACTCCACCTACCGGTGCTCTGGATAATGGATCCATAGTGGCTGACTCCTAGAACAGTAACTGGTTTTATAACGGATGGATCCATAGTGGCTGACCCCAGAACAGGTAAACTACACTGGTGCTAATTAATACAGGATGGATCCATAGTGGCTGATCCTAGAACAGGTAAACTACACTACTGGTGCTAATTAATACAGGATGGATCCATAGTGGCTGATCCCAGAACAGGTAAACTACACTACTGGTGCTAATTAATACAGGATGGATCCCCAGTGGCTGATCCCAGAACAGGTAAACTACACTACTGGTGCTAATTAATACAGGATGGATCCATAGTGGCTGAGCCCAGAACAGGTAAACTACACAATGTAATCAGGATACTGGCTGCTAAGTTAATACAGGATGGATCCAGTGGCTGATCCTAGAACAGGTAAACTACACTACTGGTGTAATACAGGATGGATCCATAGTGGCTGATCCTAGAACAGGTAAACTCACACTGGTGCTAATTAATACAGGATGGATCCATAGTGGCTGATCCTAGAACAGTACTAATTAATACAGGATGGATCCATAGTGGCTGATCCTAGAACAGGTAAACTACACTACTGGTGCTAATTAATACAGGATGGATCCATAGTGGCTGATCCTAGAACAGGTAAACTACACTACTGGTGCTAATTAATACAGGATGGATCCATAGTGGCTGATCCCAGAACAGGTAAACTACACTACTGGTGCTAATTAATACAGGATGGATCCATAGTGGCTGATCCCAGAACAGGTAAACTACACTACTGGTGCTAATTAATACAGGATGGATCCATAGTGACTGATCCTAGAACAGGTAAACTACACTACTGGTGCTAATTAATACAGGATGGATCCATAGTGACTGATCCTAGAACAGGTAAACTACACTACTGGTGCTAATTAATACAGGATGGATCCATAGTGGCTGATCCCAGAACAGGTAAACTACACTACTGGTGCTAATTAATACAGGATGGATCCATAGTGGCTGATCCCAGAACAGGTAAACTACACTACTGGTGCTAATTAATACAGGATGGATCCATAGTGGCTGATCCCAGAACAGGTAAACTACACTACTGGTGCTAATTAATACAGGATGGATCCATAGTGGCTGATCCAGAACAGAACAGTGCTAATGAATACAGGATGGATCCATAGTGGCTGATCCCAGAACAGGTAAACTACACTACTGGTGCTAATACAGGATGGATCCATTGGCTGATCCTAGAACAGGTCTAATACTGGTGCTAATTAATACAGGATGGATCCATAGTGGCTGATCTTAGAACAGGTAAACTACACTACTGGTGCTAATTAATACAGGATGGATCCATAGTGGCTGATCCTAGAACAGGTAAACTACACTACTGGTGCTAATTAATACAGGATGGATCCATAGTGGCTGATCCTAGAACAGGTAAACACACTACTGGTGCTAATTAATACAGGATGGATCCATAGTGGCTGATCCTAGAACAGGTAAACTACACTACTGGTGCTTTTCAGGATGGATCCTAGTTCATCCTAGAACAGTATAATTAATACAGGATGGATTAGTGGCTGACCCCAGACGCCAGGGTAAACTCCCGGGACCACCCATACTGGTGCTAATTAATACAGGATGGATATATTATTATTATTATTAGAACAGGTTAACTATTACTACTGGTGCTAATTAATACAGGATGGATCCATAGTGGCTGATCCCAGAACAGGTAAACTACACTACTGGTGCTAATTAATACAGGATGGATCCATAGTGGCTGATCCCAGAACAGGTAAACTACACTACTGGTGCTAATTAATACAGGATGGATCCATAGTGGCTGATCCCAGAACAGGTAAACTACACTACTGGTGCTAATTAATACAGGATGGATCCATAGTGGCTGATCCCAGAACAGGTAAACTACACTACTGGTGCTAATGAATACAGGATGGATCCATAGTGGCTGATCCTAGAACAGTGCTAATTAATACAGGGATCCTGTGGAAAGATCGTTACTGTTTGAGATCAACTACAGCGCAGTCGGACTGCGACGAATAACTGATCGACAAATCTCCTTGCATCCCAAATATAACCAACTACTAGGCTGTGAAGAAGTGCGATCCTCTGCCGTTTTATTTTGCTCAGGGATCCCTCTCAAACATGTTGTCTCTGATTTTTAATTTAATCTCTGTCTTGTGACCCCAAGATAACTTACGCAGCCCGAGATGCCCAGGTATCCATCGCCCTGTTCATCCACCTGCTGGGCCTCAACTCAGACGCCACGCCCTCACCTGACAGTGGGAGTGGCTATACCCAGCTGGCCAATCGCTGCCAGGGCCTGGTAGACACACCCTTCAGGGAGAGGGGTGGAGGAGAGGGAGAGGACGGTGAGAGGAAGAGGAAGAAGCGCCAGCAGCCTACTTTGGAAAGCCCCGAGACTGGGGACCAGCAAGTACCAGACCCCAGGAGGAACAACAAGAGAAAACCGCTCGGTGTGGGCTACGCTGCTCGGTCAGTGGTGGGTTTGTCTGTCCAGGGATCTCTTTCATAGCACAGACCCATGGAGCAGGCATTTGTTACTGACCTCTGGAAAATGCCAGTTTTCAGAGTCGTAATACCAAACAATTTGCCTGACTTTCATAGTAACAATCATCACCCACATTTAGGGAAACCTTTAGTGTAAACGTTTGATTCTGGCCTTCATTTTAGATGGGTTTTATACATTTTCCTGTGTTAGTCACTAGTCTGATCCACAGATCCCCTGGGGTTCTGTGTTAGTGGAATTTCTAAATTCCTGGCTTGCAAGACCAGGCTTTATTAAGCTCTATTTTATTTGATGGTAGCGCCCCGTACCACAGGTCAATTTCGGGCCTGCTTCCTTTCTATAGATTTCGGGTAATACCCCCGGTAGAAACCCATTTTATTTGTTCAGAATATCCAAGCACCTATTATTGATCAAATTCAACTCCTGCATAACATTTTAATCAATAAATATCCTGCTGCCGACTGGGATAAGCACTGTTCGTTGTATCTAGTCACCCTTCCTGTACTCCGTGATAATACGCAGGCCTGTTTTAATTTTAACCTCAATTCAGAGGTCAGGTCTTTGGTAAAACGAGTCCAAAACTGGTCCGTGCACGACTTTCAGCGTACTACCTCCAGATAACAGGGAGGGGTATTCAGATCCGGATCGTAGGACCAATTGTTAGTGGAATTTCTAAATTCCTGTATGTTTTATAGCCAAATCAAATTCGCACTCGCTCTAGTTCATTAATGAGGTGTAAGTTCATTAATTATGCATGAAGTATATTGAGACCAGTCTTAAAAGCCAAGGTAACAGCGTTTAATTCCAGAGAGTACTAACCACATACACATATTTCCACAGGTTATAAACTGAAAATGACATCATCAGTTTCCCACACTCTCTCCGATTCCCACAATAGCCCAGTGTTTTTCAGGTCCAGAGATGTCTTCTACTCCCCTCATAACCCAGACATTCCAATCTGTCTAAAATATATCTTCTCCTCCACAAATGGTACATCAAGGACCATTCTTATCTGTCAGAAAAGATACCCCATCCCTCTCCCTTAAACTTCCCGCGAGGTACAGACAACTAATTCGTTTTGCTTACATTTTCAGTAACAGCTTAACCAAGAGCCCATACATAATAGAATTAGAATAAATGGTTATAATTGAAATGTATACATTATTTATCATTTCAACTATAATTTCCTCCAACAGTTAGTCACTAGTCTGATACACAGATCCCCTGGGGTTCTGTGTTAGTCACTAGTCTGATCCCCTGGGGTTCTGTGTTAGTCACTAGTCTGATCCCCTGGGGTTCTGTGTTAGTCACCAGTCTGATCCCCTGGGGTTCTGTGTTAGTCACTAGTCTGATCCCCTGGGGTTCTGTGTTAGTCACTAGTCTGATCCCCTGGGGTTCTGTGTTAGTCACTAGTCTGATCCCCTGGGGTTCTGTGTTAGTCACTAGTCTGATCCCCTGGGGTTCTGTGTTAGTCACTAGTCTGATCCCCCGGGGTTCTGTGTTAGTCACTAGTCTGATCCCACTGGGGTTCTGTGTTAGTCACTAGTCTGATCCCACTGGGGTTCTGTGTTAGTCACTAGTCTGATCCCCCGGGGTTCTGTGTTAGTCACTAGTCTGATCCCCCGGGGTTCTGTGTTAGTCACCAGTCTAATCCCCTGGGGTTCTGTGTTAGTCACAGTCTTATCCCCCTGGGGTTCTGTGTTAGTCACTAGTCTGATCCCCTGGGGTTCTGTGTTAGTCATCCCCTAGTCTGAGTCCCCTGATCCCCTGGGGTTCTGTGTTAGTCACTAGTCTGATCCCCTGGGGTTCTGTGTTAGTCACTAGTCTGATCCCCTGGGGTTCTGTGTTAGTCACTAGTCTGATCCCCTGGGGTTCTGTGTTAGTCACTAGTCTGATCCCTGGGGTTCTGGTTAGTCACTTTCAGGATCCCCTGGGGTTCTGTGTTAGTCACTAGTCAGATCCCCCTGGGGTTCTGTGTTAGTCACTAGTCTGATCCCCTGGGGTTCTGTGTTAGTCACCAGTCTGATCCCCTGGGGTTCTGTGTTAGTCACCAGTCTGATCCCTGGGGTTCTGTGTTAGTCACCAGTCTGGTTCTGTGTTAGTCACTAGTCTGATCCCCTGGGGTTCTGTGTTAGTCACTAGTCTGATCCCCTGGGGTTCTGTGTTAGTCACTAGTCTGATCCCACTGGGGTTCTGTGTTAGTCACTAGTCTGATCCACTGGGGTTCTGTGTTAGTCACTAGTCTGATCCCACTGGGGTTCTGTGTTAGTCACTAGTCTGATCCACTGGGGTTCTGTGTTAGTCACTAGTCTTATCCCCTGGGGTTCTGTGTTAGTCACCAGTCTGGGGTTCTGTGTTAGTCACTAGTCTGATCCCCTGGGGTTCTGTGTTAGTCACCAGTCTGATCCCCTGGGGTTCAGTCTGATCCCCTGGGGTTCTGTGTTAGTCACTAGTCTGATCCCCTGGGGTTCTGTGTTAGTCACTAGTCTGATCCCCTGGGGTTCTGTGTTATCACCCTGATCCCTGGGGTTCTGTGTTAGTCACTAGTCTGATCCCCTGGGGTTCTGTGTTAGTCACTAGTCTGGGTTCTGTGTTAGTCACTAGTCTGATCCCCCGGGTTCTGTGTTAGTCACCAGTCTGGGGTTCTGTGTTAGTCACTAGTCTGATCCCCCGGGGTTCTGTGTTAGTCACTAGTCTGATCCCCCGAGGTTCTGTGTTAGTCACTAGTCTGATCCCCTGGGGTTCTGTGTTAGTCACTAGTCTGATCCCCTGGGGTTCTGTGTTAGTC
The DNA here is from genome assembly GCF_023373465.1 of Oncorhynchus keta. Taxonomy (NCBI): domain Eukaryota; kingdom Metazoa; phylum Chordata; class Actinopteri; order Salmoniformes; family Salmonidae; genus Oncorhynchus; species Oncorhynchus keta. The sequence goes on from NW_026284534.1 coordinate 12,277, forward strand.
ACTAGTCTGATCCCCTGGGGTTCTGTGTTAGTCACTAGTCTGATCCCCTGGGGTTCTGTGTTAGTCACTAGTCTGATCCCCTGGGGTTCTGTGTTAGTCACTAGTCTGATCCCCTGGGGTTCTGTGTTAGTCACTAGTCTGATCCCCTGGGGTTCTGTGTTAGTCACTAGTCTGATCCCCTGGGGTTCTGTGTTAGTCACTAGTCTGATCCCTAGTCTGGGGTTCTGTGTTAGTCACTAGTCTGATCCCCTGGGGTTCTGTGTTAGTCACTAGTCTGATCCCCTGGGGTTCTGTGTTAGTCACTAGTCTGATCCCCTGGGGTTCTGTTAGTCACCAGTCTGATCCCCTGGGGTTCTGTGTTAGTCACTAGTCTGATCCCCTGGGGTTCTGTGTTAGTCACTAGTCTGATCCCCTGGGGTTCTGTGTTAGTCACTAGTCTGATCCCCTGGGGTTCTGTGTTCACTAGTCTGATCCCCTGGAGTTCTGTGTTAGTCACTAGTCTGATCCCCTGGGGTTCTGTGGGTCTAGTCTGTGTTCTGTGTTAGTCACTAGTCTGATCCCCTGGGGTTCTGTGTTAGTCACCAGTCTGATCCCTGGGGTTCTGTGTTAGTCACCAGTCTGATCCCCCGGGGTTCTGTGTTAGTCACTAGTCTGATCCCCCTGGGGTTCTGTGTTAGTCACTCCCACTGGGGTTCTGTGTTAGTCCCTGGGGTTCTGTGTTAGTCACTAGTCTGATCCCCTGGGGTTCTGTGTTAGTCACTAGTCTGATCCCCTGGGGTTCTGTGTTAGTCACTAGTCTGATCCCCTGGGGTTCTGTGTTAGTCACTAGTCTGATCCCGGGTTCTGTGTTAGTCACTAGTCTGATCCCCCGGGTTCTGTGTTAGTCACTAGTCTGATCCCCGGGGTTCTGTGTTAGTCACTAGTCTGATCCCCTGGGGTTCTGTGTTAGTCACTAGTCTGATCCCCTGGGGTTCTGTGTTAGTCACTAGTCTGATCCCTGGGGTTCTGTGTTAGTCACTAGTCTGATCCCCTGGGGTTCTGTGTTAGTCACTAGTCTGATCCCCTGGGGTTCTGTGTTAGTCACTAGTCTGATCCCCTCAAGTTCTGTGTTAGTCACTAGTCTGATCCCTCAAGTTCTGTGTTAGTCACTAGTCTGATCCCTGGGGTTCTGTGTTAGTCACTAGTCTGATCCCCGGGGTTCTGTTCGCTCTGTGTGTTGCAGGAAGTCTCCTCTTTATGACAACTGCTTCCTCTACGCCCCGGATGGACAACCCCTCTGTACCTGCGACAAGAAGAAGGCCCAGTGGTACCTGGATAAAGGAATAGGAGGTACACACTGCCAGGCCCTAAGCACTGCCAGGCCCAACACTGACCGTAGGAGGTAGACAAACACCACCTTATACCCTGCTGGCAGTGCCAACACTGACCGTAGGAGGTAGACAAACACCACCTTATACCCTGCTGGCAGTGCCAACACTGACTGTAGGAGGTAGACAAACACCACCTTATACCCTGCTGGCAGTGCCAACACTGACCGTAGGAGGTAGACAAACACCACCTTATACCCTGCTGGCAGTGCCAACACTGACCGTAGGAGGTAGACAAACACCACCTTATACCCTGCTGGCAGTGCCAACACTGACTGTAGGAGGTACAAACACCACCTTATACCCTGCTGGCAGTGCCAACACTGACTGTAGGAGGTAGACAAACACCACCTTATACCCTGCTGGCAGTGCCAACACTGACCGTAGGAGGTAGACAAACACCACCTTATACCCTGCTGGCAGTGCCAACACTGACTGTAGGAGGTAGACAAACACCACCTTACACCCTGCTGGCAGTGCCAGCACTGACCGTAGGAGGTACAAACACCACCTTATACCCTGCTGGCAGTGCCAGCATTGACCGTAGGAGGTAGACAAACACCACCTTATACCCTGCTGGCAGTGCCAACACTGACCGTAGGAGGTAGACAAACACCACCTTATACCCTGCTGGCAGTGCCAACACTGACCGTAGGAGGTAGACAAACACCACCTTATACCCTGCTGGCAGTGCCAACACTGACCGTAGGAGGTAGACAAACACCACCTTATACCCTGCTGGCAGTGCCAACACTGACCGTAGGAGGTAGACAAACACCACCTTATACCCTGCTGGCAGTGCCAACACTGACCGTAGGAGGTAGACAAACACCACCTTATACCCTGCTGGCAGTGCCAACACTGACTGTAGGAGGTAGACAAACACCACCTTATACCCTGCTGGCAGTGCCAACACTGACCGTAGGAGGTAGACAAACACCACCTTATACCCTGCTGGCAGTGCCAACACTGACTGTAGGAGGTAGACAAACACCACCTTATACCCTGCTGGCAGTGCCAACACTGACTGTAGGAGGTAGACAAACACCACCTTACACCCTGCTGGCAGTGCCAACACTGACTGTAGGAGGTAGACAAACACCACCTTATACCCTGCTGGCAGTGCCAACACTGACCGTAGGAGGTAGACAAACACCACCTTATACCCTGCTGGCAGTGCCACACTGACCGTAGGAGGTAGACAAACACCACCTTATACCCTGCTGGCAGTGCCAACACTGACTGTAGGAGGTAGACAAACACCACCTTATACCCTGCTGGCAGTGCCAACACTGACCGTAGGAGGTAGACAAACACCACCTTATACCCTGCTGGCAGTGCCAACACTGACTGTAGGAGGTAGAAAACACCACCTTATACCCTGCTGGCAGTGCCAACACTGACTGTAGGAGGTAAACAAACACCACCTTATACCCTGCTGGCAGTGCCAACACTGACTGTAGGAGGTAGACAAACACCACCTTATACCCTGCTGGCAGTGCCAACACTGACCGTAGGAGGTAGACAAACACCACCTTATACCCTGCTGGCAGTGCCAACACTGACCGTAGGAGGTAGACAAACACCACCTTACACCCTGCTGGCAGTGCCAACACTGACCGTAGGAGGTACAAACACCACCTTATACCCCTGCTGGCAGTGCCAACATTGACCGTAGGAGGTAGACAAACACCACCTTATACCCTGCTGGCAGTGCCAACACTGACCGTAGGAGGTACAAACACCACCTTATACCCTGCTGGCAGTGCCACATTGACCGTAGGAGGTAGACAAACACCACCTTATACCCTGCTGGCAGTGCCAACACTGACTGTAGGAGGTAGACAAACACCACCTTATACCCTGCTGGCAGTGCCAACACTGACCGTAGGAGGTACAAACACCACCTTATACCCTGCTGGCAGTGCCAACATTGACCGTAGGAGGTAGACAAACACCACCTTATACCCTGCTGGCAGTGCCAACACTGACTGTAGGAGGTAGACAAACACCACCTTATACCCTGCTGGCAGTGCCAACACTGACTGTAGGAGGTAGACAAACACCACCTTATACCCTGCTGGCAGTGCCAACACTGACCGTAGGAGGTAGACAAACACCACCTTATACCCTGCTGGCAGTGCCAACACTGACTGTAGGAGGTAGACAAACACCACCTTATACCCTGCTGGCAGTGCCAACACTGACTGTAGGAGGTAGACAAACACCACCTTATACCCTGCTGGCAGTGCCAACACTGACCGTGGGAGGTAGACAAACACCACCTTATACCCTGCTGGCAGTGCCAACACTGACTGTAGGAGGTAGACAAACACCACCTTATACCCTGCTGGCAGTGCCAACACTGACTGTAGGAGGTAGACAAACACCACCTTATACCCTGCTGGCAGTGCCAACACTGACAGTAGGAGGTAGACAAACACCACCTTATACCCTGCTGGCAGTGCCACACTGACTGTAGGAGGTAGACAAACACCACCTTATACCCTGCTGGCAGTGCCAACACTGACCGTAGGAGGTAGACAAACACCACCTTATACCCTGCTGGCAGTGCCAACACTGACTGTAGGAGGTAGACAAACACCACCTTATACCCTGCTGGCAGTGCCAACACTGACTGTAGGAGGTAGACAAACACCACCTTACACCCTGCTGGCAGTGCCAACACTGACTGTAGGAGGTAGACAAACACCACCTTATACCCTGCTGGCAGTGCCAACACTGACCAGGAGGTACAAACACCACCTTATACCCTGCTGGCAGTGCCAACATTGACCGTAGGAGGTAGACAAACACCACCTTATACCCTGCTGGCAGTGCCAACACTGACCGTGGGAGGTAGACAAACACCACCTTATACCCTGCTGGCAGTGCCAACACTGACCGTGGGAGGTAGACAAACACCACCTTATACCCTGCTGGCAGTGCCAACACTGACCGTAGGAGGTAGACAAACACCACCTTATACCCTGCTGGCAGTGCCACACTGACCGTAGGAGGTAGACAAACACCACCTTATACCCTGCTGGCAGTGCCAACACTGACTGTAGGAGGTAGACAAACACCACCTTATACCCTGCTGGCAGTGCCAACACTGACTGTAGGAGGTAGACAAACACCACCTTATACCCTGCTGGCAGTGCCAACACTGACCGTAGGGGAGGTAGACAAACACCACCTTATACCCTGCTGGCAGTGCCAACACTGACCGCAGGGGAGGTAGACAAACACCACCTTATACCCTGCTGGCAGTGCCAACACTGACTGTAGGAGGTACAAACACCACCTTATACCCTGCTGGCAGTGCCAACACTGACCGTAGGAGGTAGACAAACACCACCTTATACCCTGCTGGCAGTGCCAACACTGACTGTAGGAGGTAGACAAACACCACCTTATACCCTGCTGGCAGTGCCAACACTGACTGTAGGAGGTAGACAAACACCACCTTATACCCTGCTGGCAGTGCCAACACTGACCGTAGGAGGTAGACAAACACCACCTTATACCCTGCTGGCAGTGCCAACACTGACCGTAGGAGGTAGACAAACACCACCTTATACCCTGCTGGCAGTGCCAACACTGACCGTAGGAGGTAGACAAACACCACCTTATACCCTGCTGGCAGTGCCAACACTGACCGTAGGAGGTAGACAAACACCACCTTATACCCTGCTGGCAGTGCCAACACTGACCGTAGGAGGTAGACAAACACCACCTTATACCCTGCTGGCAGTGCCAACACTGACTGTAGGAGGTAGACAAACACCACCTTATACCCTGCTGGCAGTGCCAACACTGACTGTAGGAGGTAGACAAACACCACCTTATACCCTGCTGGCAGTGCCAACACTGACCGTAGGAGGTAGACAAACACCACCTTATAACCTGCTGGCAGTGCCAACACTGACTGTAGGAGGTAGACAAACACCACCTTATACCCTGCTGGCAGTGCCAACACTGACTGTAGGAGGTAGACAAACACCACCTTATACCCTGCTGGCAGTGCCAACACTGACTGTAGGAGGTAGACAAACACCACCTTATACCCTGCTGGCAGTGCCAACACTGACTGTAGGAGGTAGACAAACACCACCTTATACCCTGCTGGCAGTGCCAACACTGACTGTAGGAGGTAGACAAACACCACCTTATACCCTGCTGGCAGTGCCAACACTGACCGTAGGAGGTAGACAAACACCACCTTATACCCTGCTGGCAGTGCCAACACTGACCGTAGGAGGTAGACAAACACCACCTTATACCCTGCTGGCAGTGCCAACACTGACCGTAGGAGGTAGACAAACACCACCTTATACCCTGCTGGCAGTGCCAACACTGACCGTAGGAGGTACAAACACCACCTTATACCCTGCTGGCAGTGCCAACACTGACTGTAGGAGGTAGACAAACACCACCTTATACCCTGCTGGCAGTGCCAACACTGACCGTAGGAGGTAGACAAACACCACCTTATACCCTGCTGGCAGTGCCAACACTGACTGTAGGAGGTAGACAAACACCACCTTATACCCTGCTGGCAGTGCCAACACTGACCGTAGGAGGTAGACAAACACCACCTTATACCCTGCTGGCAGTGCCAACACTGACTGTAGGAGGTAGACAAACACCACCTTATACCCTGCTGGCAGTGCCAACACTGACCGTGGGAGGTACAAACACCACCTTATACCCTGCTGGCAGTGCCAACACTGACCGTAGGAGGTAGACAAACACCACCTTATACCCTGCTGGCAGTGCCAACACTGACTGTAGGAGGTAGACAAACACCACCTTATACCCTGCTGGCAGTGCCAACACTGACTGTAGGAGGTAGACAAACACCACCTTATACCCTGCTGGCAGTGCCAACACTGACTGTAGGAGGTAGACAAACACCACCTTATACCCTGCTGGCAGTGCCAACACTGACCGTAGGAGGTAGACAAACACCACCTTATACCCTGCTGGCAGTGCCAACACTGACCGTAGGAGGTAGACAAACACCACCTTATACCCTGCTGGCAGTGCCAACACTGACTGTAGGAGGTAGACAAACACCACCTTATACCCCTGCTGGCAGTGCCAACACTGACCGTAGGAGGTAGACAAACACCACCTTATACCCTGCTGGCAGTGCCACACTGACCGTAGGAGGTAGACAAACACCACCTTATACCCTGCTGGCAGTGCCAACACTGACTGTAGGAGGTAGACAAACACCACCTTATACCCTGCTGGCAGTGCCAACACTGACCGTAGGAGGTAGACAAACACCACCTTATACCCTGCTGGCAGTGCCAACACTGACCGTAGGAGGTAGACAAACACCACCTTATACCCTGCTGGCAGTGCCAACACTGACTGTAGGAGGTAGACAAACACCACCTTATACCCTGCTGGCAGTGCCAACACTGACCGTAGGAGGTAGACAAACACCACCTTATACCCTGCTGGCAGTGCCAACACTGACTGTAGGAGGTAGACAAACACCACCTTACACCCTGCTGGCAGTGCCAACACTGACCGTAGGAGGTAGACAAACACCACCTTATACCCTGCTGGCAGTGCCAACACTGACCGTAGGAGGTACAAACACCACCTTATACCCTGCTGGCAGTGCCAACACTGACTGTAGGAGGTAGACAAACACCACCTTATACCCTGCTGGCAGTGCCACACTGACCGTAGGAGGTAGACAAACACCACCTTATACCCTGCTGGCAGTGCCAACACTGACCGTAGGAGGTAGACAAACACCACCTTATACCCTGCTGGCAGTGCCAGCACTGACCGTAGGAGGTACAAACACCACCTTATACCCTGCTGGCAGTGCCAACACTGACCGTAGGAGGTACAAACACCACCTTATACCCTGCTGGCAGTGCCAACACTGACTGTAGGTGGTAGACAAACACCACCTTAAAAGCTGTCCAGTAACATGCTATACATCAGGTCAGGCTGTCCAGTAACATGCTATACATCAGGACAGGCTGTCCAGTAACATGCTATACATCAGGACAGGCTGTCCAGTAACATGCTATACATCAGGACAGGCTGTCCAGTAACATGCTATACATCAGGACAGGCTGTCCAGTAACACACTATACATTAGGTCAGGCTGTCCAGTAATACATCAGGTCAGGCTGTCCAGTAACACACTATACATTAGGTCAGGCTGTCCAGTAACATGCTATACATCAGGTCAGGCTGTCCAGTAACACACTATACATTAGGTCAGGCTGTCCAGTAATACATCAGGTCAGGCTGTCCAGTAACACACTATACATTAGGTCAGGCTGTCCAGTAACATGCCATACATCAGGTCAGGCTGTCCAGTAATACATCAGGTCAGGCTGTCCAGTAATACATCAGGTCAGGCTGTCCAGTAACATGCTATACATCAGGTCAGGCTGTCCAGTAACATGCTATACATCAGGTCAGGCTGTCCAGTAATACATCAGGTCAGGCTGTCCAGTAACATGCTATACATCAGGTCAGGCTGTCCAGTAACATGCTATACATCAGGTCAGGCTGTCCAGTAATACATCAGGTCAGGCTGTCCAGTAATACATCAGGACAGGCTGTCCAGTAATACATCAGGTCAGGCTGTCCAGTAATACATCAGGTCAGGCTGTCCAGTAATACATCAGGTCAGGCTGTCCAGTAACATGCTATACATCAGGTCAGGCTGTCCAGTAACATGCTATACATCAGGACAGGCTGTCCAGTAACATGCTATACATCAGGACAGGCTGTCCAGTAACATGCAATACATCAGGTCAGGCTGTCCAGTAACACACTATACATTAGGTCAGGCTGTCCAGTAATACATCAGGTCAGGCTGTCCAGTAACACACTATACATTAGGTCAGGCTGTCCAGTAACATGCTATACATCAGGTCAGGCTGTCCGGTAATACATCAGGTCAGGCTGTCAGTAATACATCAGGTCAGGCTGTCCAGTAACATGCTATACATCAGGTCAGGCTGTCCAGTAATACATCAGGTCAGGCTGTCCAGTAACATGCTATACATCAGGTCAGGCTGTCCAGTAACATGCTATACATCAGGTCAGGCTGTCCAGTAATACATCAGGTCAGGCTGTCCAGTAATACATCAGGTCAGGCTGTCCAGTAATACATCAGGTCAGGCTGTCCAGTAATACATCAGGTCAGGCTGTCCAGTAACATGCTATACATCAGGTCAGGCTGTCCAGTAACATGCTATACATCAGGTCAGGCTGTCCAGTAACATGCTATACATCAGGTCAGGCTGTCCAGTAATACATCAGGTCAGGCTGTCCAGTAATACATCAGGTCAGGCTGTCCAGTAATACATCAGGTCAGGCTGTCCAGTAATACATCAGGTCAGGCTGTCCAGTAACATGCTATACATCAGGTCAGGCTGTCCAGTAACACACTATACATTAGGTCCCCTATCCACACGGGCCGAGGTCAGGTAAAGTTGACTTCTCCTGTCTTCCTCTAGTGCTGCAGAGTGAGGAGCCATTCATCGTGCGTTTGCTGTTTGAGCCTTCTGGACGTCCAGACTCCCAGCAGGACTACTACCTGACTGCCAAGGAGAACCTGTGTGTGGTGTGTGGCAAGAACAACTCTTATATCAGGTGAGGAGAACCTGTGTGGTTGGTGAGGAGAACCTGTGTGGTTGGTGAGGAGAACCTGTGTGGTTGGTGAGGAGAACCTGTGTGGTTGGTGAGGAGAACCTGTGTGGTTGGTGAGGAGAACCTGTGTGGTTGGTGAGGAGAACCTGTGTGGTTGGTGAGGAGAACGACTATTTAGCAGTGTTAGTTCCCCTCTGTGTTGAGGGCCGACTGGTTGCCCTCTGCGTTGAGGGCCGACTGGTTGCCCTCTGCGTTGAGGGCCGACTGGTTGCCCTCTGCGTTGAGGGCCGACTGGTTGCCCTCTGCGCTGAGGGCCGACTGGCTGCCCTCTGCGTTGAGGGCCGACTGGTTGCCCTCTGCGTTGAGGGCCGACTGGTTGCCCTCTGCGTTGAGGGCCGACTGGTTGCCCTCTGCGTTGAGGGCCGACTGGTTGCCCTCTGCGTTGAGGGCCGACTGGTTGCCCTCTGCGTTGAGGGCCGACTGGTTGCCCTCTGCGTTGAGGGCCGACTGGTTGCCGTCTGCGTTGAGGGCCGACTGGTTGCCGTCTGCGTTGAGGGCCGACTGGTTGCCGTCTGCGTTGAGGGCCGACTGGTTCCCTCTGCGTTGAGGGCCGACTGGTTCCCCTCTGCGTTGAGGGCCGACTGGTTCCCCTCTGCGTTGAGGGCCGACTGGTTCCCCTCTGCGTTGAGGGCCGACTGGTTCCCCTCTGCGTTGAGGGCCGACTGGTTCCCCTCTGCGTTGAGGGCCGACTGGTTCCCTCTGCGTTGAGGGCCGACTGGTTCCCCTCTGCGTTGAGGGCCGACTGGTTCCCCTCTGCGTTGAGGGCCGACTGGTTCCCCTCTGCGTTGAGGGCCGACTGGTTCCCCTCTGCGTTGAGGGCCGACTGGTTCCCCTCTGCGTTGAGGGCCGACTGGTTCCCCTCTGCGTTGAGGGCCGACTGGTTCCCCTCTGCGTTGAGGGCCGACTGGTTCCCCTCTGCGTTGAGGGCCGACTGGTTGCCGTCTGCGTTGAGGGCCGACTGGTTGCCGTCTGCGTTGAGGGCCGACTGGTTCCCCTCTGCGTTGAGGGCCGACTGGTTCCCCTCTGCGTTGAGGGCCGACTGTTCCCTGTGCGTTGAGGGCCGACTGGTTCCCCTCTGCGTTGAGGGCCGACTGGTTCCCCTCTGCGTTGAGGGCCGACTGGTTCCCCTCTGCGTTGAGGGCCGACTGGTTGCCCTCTGCGTTGAGGGCCGACTGGTTGCCCTCTGCGTTGAGGGCCGACTGGCTGCCCTCTGCGTTGAGGGCCGACTGGCTGCCCTCTGCGTTGAGGGCCGACTGGCTGCCCTCTGCGTTGAGGGCCGACTGGTTGCCCTCTGCGTTGAGGGCCGACTGGTTGCCCTCTGCGTTGAGGGCCGACTTGCCCTCTGCGTTGAGGGCCGACTGGTTGCCCTGTGCGTTGAGGGCCGACTGGTTGCCCTCTGCGTTGAGGGCCGACTGGTTGCCCTCTGCGTTGAGGGCCGACTGGTTGCCGTCTCATCTTACCCCCCTACAGGAAGAACATCGTTCCTCATGAATACAAACGTCACTTCCCCTCGGAGATGAAGGACCACAACTCCCATGACATCTTGCTGCTGTGCACTTCCTGTCACGCGGCCTCCAACGTGCACGACGGCTTCCTGAAGCAGCAGCTGGCTGATGAGCATGGCGCGCCCCAGGTAGGGCTGGGAAGTGTGTGAGAGGGTTGGGAATTGCGAGGCACCTCACCATAGGATATTATCACCATACTGAGGTGTTCTCATGTATTCTGAGTGAATTTATATGCATCTCTATTCTATATTTAGTCATTTTATTGTGATTTGATATATTGATTTTATGTTCCAAACATTGTCTGCTGCACAGAGACAAGAGAAGTTGAGAAAATAACTTTTAATCAGTCATGGAAATAAAAGTGTTAAAACCATGTTGGCTCAATATATTGTTGAGATATTCAACTGTGTGGATATTTATCCTCCCCTCCCCAGGGGTGTGAGGAGGGCGTATGTCTCCTGGAGGACTCTGACCGCAGGAGGGTTCGTTCTGCCGCCCGAGCCCTGCTCACCGTGGGGGCGGGGCTTCCAGAGGCCAGAAGAGATGAGCTACAGAAGGTCATAAGGTCCTTCTTCAACGACACCGACGTGGAGCTGACTCCTGAGACACTTCAGAGTGCTGCAGGCCTGGAGACCAGGTGAGGGTCTGCTAACCTGACGGGCCTCCGCTCTGAGCCGGTTCCTATCGAGATGTTTAGTTCTTGTTTCTTCTTCTTGCTCTTTGGTATCCAGGTATCTGTCGAGTTTTTATAATGAAGAAATTGATTTTGATTACCCTGCCCTCTCCCAGGATCTTCAATGAGAGCTACGTTCCCCACGGGCTGAAGGTGGTGAAGGCGACCGCCGAGCAGGGCCTGAAGGGATTAATGGAGCTGGAGCACCGATGGAGGCAACACTTCCTGTCTACCATGACACCTCGCTACCTTCCTTCTCTCTGGTCTGTCAGCCACAACCACAACAAGTTACTACGCAGGTACGGAGAGGACCTTCCCATCCAGCTGAACTGACCCACAGTCACCACACCAGTCTGGTGCCCAGGCTACACCAGTCTGGTGCCCAGGCTACATCTGTCTGGTGCCCAGGCTACATCTGTCTGGTGCCCAGGCTACATCTGTCTGGTGCCCAGGCTACATCTGTCTGGTGCCCAGGCTACATCTGTCTGGTGCCCAGGCTACATCTGTCTGGTGCCCAGGCTACATCTGTCTGGTGCCCAGGCTACATCTGTCTGGTGCCCAGGCTACATCTGTCTGGTGCCCAGGCTACATCTGTCTGGTGCCCAGGCTACATCTGTCTGGTGCCCAGGCTACATCTGTCTGGTGCCCAGGCTACATCTGTCTGGTGCCCAGGCTACATCTGTCTCGGTTTGTCTGGTTCCCAGGCTGATCACATCAGCTGTTACAGCAGCCTCTACCTGGGGTCCAGCCTCTACCTGGGGTCCAGCCTCTACCTGGGGTCCAGCCTCTACCTGGGGATTACACAGTACCCCAGAGAACAGACTAATGCCTACAGGTGAAGGGTTGGATTCTGTGTGTTCAGTGCCTGCGATCCTCCTCAGTCTACTGTTGGCTAGACGAGGACATCTGTTGCTCTGATCTGCTTGTGGTGCCTTACATGTTAAATGCCAGACAGACTGTGCTCGTGGGCCCAGCAGGATGTATTGGCTGCCTTACTGACAAATTGGCACCCTGTTCTTTTATATAGTGTAGTACATTTTGAGATCTAGAGCCTGAGGAGAGAGACTGCCTTGTTGTTCAGACCGAGGTCAAATAATTCTGTGTCAAGAACACTAACTGGAGACGATGGTGCAGAATTCATGATGAAATGCTATTGAATAAAAACCCCCAAAAAAAACACTGGTTTAGGATCGTAACGATACCAGTATCCCAATACTCTGAGTTATAGTGGCAATGAAAACAAAACATGAAGCAGACTGAATTTCCTGAGAGTAAACAGTCCTAATGCTGTCAACCAGAATCACATGTTTATTTCCCTACAACAGACAATATTTTACATCCAGTAGATTTTAATGACGCCAGAGTTCAGTCTGCTTTGTGTTTTCCTTGTTGCCATGGAAATACCAGGTATCGTACCCTCACCATAGTGGTATGGTGACGATCCCTGCTATGGTTCTTGTTTCCCAGATTTAAAAACTAGTCCTGGCCAGAAAATAGCATAGGAGACGAGACTTCATCTAGGCCCAGGAAACGGGCCCCATACAGTGCATTTGGTTAAGTATTCAGACCCCTTGACTTTTTCCATATCTTGTTACAGCGATATTCTGAAATGGATTAAATGGTAGTTTTTTTTTTCCCCTCATCAACATACCCATATGATGTTGAAGTCAATTTAGGAAGCCCCCACACATCCCTAATTGTACAACTGACTAAGTGTGTGTCCCCCCTTTCCTTTCTCATAACGAATAAATTTATTGATTTATTTGACATTTTAAAATATCACATTTACATAAGTATTCAGACCCTCTACTTTGTTGAAGTACCTTTTTGGTAGTGATTACAGCCTCAAGTCTTCTTGGGTATGATGCTATATGAGCTTGGCACACCTGTATTTGGGGAGTTTCTCCCATTCCTCTCTGCAGATCCCCTCAAGCTCTCCTGTGTTGTCATTGCTTAGGGTCGTTGTCCTGTTTGAAGGTGAACCTTCACCCCAGTCTGAGGTCCTGAGCGCTATGGAGCAGGTTTTCATCATCTCTGTACTTTTTGTTCTTTCCCTCGATCCTGACTAGTCTCCCAGTCCTTGCCGTTGAAAAACCTCCCCACAGCTTGATGTTACCACCACTGTGTCTCGACACAATCCTGTCTCAGACCTCTACGGACAATTCCTTCAACCTCATGGCTTGGTTTTTGTTCTGATATGTCCTGTTAACTGTGGGACCTTATAGACAGGTGTGTGTCTTTCTACATCATGTCCAATCAGTTGAATTTACTACAGGTGGACTCCAATCAAGTTGTAGAAACATCTCAAGGATGATCAATGGAAACAGGATTCACCTGAACTCAGTTTCAAGTCTCATAGCAAAGGGTCTGAATACTTATGTAAATAAGGTATCTGTTTTAGTTTTATGCATTTCTTAATTTCTAAAAAACACTGTCATTATGGAATATTGTGTGTAGACTGATTTATTAATTTAATCAATTTTATATATATATATATATATATATAAAAAAAATATATGCCATTTAACAGACGCTTTTATCCAAAGCGACTTACAGTCATGTGTGCATACATTCTACGTATGGGTGGTCCCGGGGATCGAACCCACTACCCTGGCGTTACAAGCGCCATGCTCTACCAACTGAGCTACAGATTAAAGTTGTAACATAACAAGTCATGGGGTCTGAATATTGACCTGTTTCAGAAAGTCTTGTATTTTAGACGAAGCTGGAACCTGCTCTTAGTTATCATTAAATACGCGTTGTAATTTTCCCTGCGGGTTTTCAGTTCTAAAGATAATTACTTGGCATTTGTACAGAAATCAAGTTTGCTTGGCGACGGTAGCTTTAAAAAAAAATTTAAAAAAATGTTTTTAACACGACAGACTTCATCTTTGTCGATTTTTCTTTTAATGGATCGGACAGTGCTGTAAATTCAGTAACTGATCAGCCGTTGTGAATTGATGCCAAATGACGACCAGACATTGAATGTGTCTGAAATGGCTTCCTGTACGGTGCCTTCAGAGTATTCACAACCCTGTTTACACATTCTGTTTCAGCCTGATTTATTTTTATTTTTTTATTTTTTTGTGTTACTTATTATTTGTCACTGACCTGACACACAATGTCAAAGTGGAATTATTTTTTAAAGTTATTTTTTACAAATTAATAGAATTAAAAATTAACCCTGCTATGTTGTTATGGACAGTACTGAAATGTCTTTCGTCAATTATTCAATCCCTTTATGACCTCACTAAATAAGTTCAATGGGCTTATTAACAAGTTGCATGGACTCACTCTGTGTAATAATAGTGTTCAACATTGACTACCTCATCGCTGTTCCTACTTAACTAATCAAAATATATTTTTTGTTTTATTTTTATACCCCTTTTATGTAGATTGATTTAAAAAAAAAATGTAATCCCACTTTGTAACACAATGTTAAAAGATACTTCCTGAAGGCCTCACTTCCTCCTGTCCTGTATGGATACGCCCCAAACCCTATTCAATACTTCCTGAAGGCCTCACTTCCTCCTTACTGTATGGATACGCCCCAAACCCTATTCAATACTTCCTGAAGGCCTCACTTCCTCCCCAAACCCTATTCAATACTTCCTGAAGGCCTCACTTCCTCCTGTACTGTATGGATACGCCCCAAACCCTATTCAATACTTCCTGAAGGCCTCACTTCCTCCCCAAACCCTATTCAATACTTCCTGAAGGCCTCACTTCCTCCCCAAACCCTATTCAATACTTCCTGAAGGCCTCACTTCCTCCTTACTGTATGGATACGCCCCAAACCCTATTCAATACTTCCTGAAGGCCTCACTTCCTCCTGTACTGTATGGATACGCCCCAAACCCTATTCAATACTTCCTGAAGGCCTCACTTCCTCCTGTACTGTATGGATACGCCCCAAACCCTATTCAATACTTCCTGAAGGCCTCACTTCCTCCTTACTGTATGGATACGCCCCAAACCCTATTCAATACTTCCTGAAGGCCTCACTTCCTCCTGTACTGTATGGATACGCCCCAAACCCTATTCAATACTTCCTGAAGGCCTCACTTCCTCCTGTACTGTATGGATACGCCCCAAACCCTATTCAATACTTCCTGAAGGCCTCACTTCCTCCCCAAACCCTATTCAATACTTCCTGAAGGCCTCACTTCCTCCTTACTGTATGGATACGCCCCAAACCCTATTCAATACTTCCTGAAGGTCTCACTTCCTCCTGTCCTGTATGGATACGCCCCAAACCCTATTCAATACTTCCTGAAGGCCTCACTTCCTCCTGTACTGTATGGATACGCCCCAAACCCTATTCAATACTTCCTGAAGGCCTCACTTCCTCCCCAAACCCTATTCAATACTTCCTGAAGGCCTCACTTCCTCCTGTACTGTATGGATACGCCCCAAACCCTATTCAATACTTCCTGAAGGCCTCACTTCCTCCTGTACTGTATGGATACGCCCCAAACCCTATTCAATACTTCCTGAAGGCCTCACTTCCTCCTTACTGTATGGATACGCCCCAAACCCTATTCAATACTTCCTGAAGGCCTCACTTCCTCCTGTCCTGTATGGATACGCCCCAAACCCTATTCAATACTTCCTGAAGGCCTCACTTCCTCCTTACTGTATGGATACGCCCCAAACCCTATTCAATACTTCCTGAAGGCCTCACTTCCTCCCCAAACCCTATTCAATACTTCCTGAAGGCCTCACTTCCTCCCCAAACCCTATTCAATACTTCCTGAAGGCCTCACTTCCTCCCCAAACCCTATTCAATACTTCCTGAAGGCCTCACTTCCTCCTGTACTGTATGGATACGCCCCAAACCCTATTCAATACTTCCTGAAGGCCTCACTTCCTCCCCAAACCCTATTCAATACTTCCTGAAGGCCTCACTTCCTCCTGTCCTGTATGGATACGCCCCATGCCCTATTCAATACTTCCTGAAGGCCTCACTTCCTCCTGTACTGTATGGATACGCCCCAAACCCTATTCAATACTTCCTGAAGGCCTCACTTCCTCCTTACTGTATGGATACGCCCCAAACCCTATTCAATACTTCCTGAAGGACTCACTTCCTCCTGTCCTGTATGGATACGCCCCAAACCCTATTCAATACTTCCTGAAGGCCTCACTTCCTCCTGTACTGTATGGATACGCCCCAAACCCTATTCAATACTTCCTGAAGGCCTCACTTCCTCCCCAAACCCTATTCAATACTTCCTGAAGGCCTCACTTCCTCCCCAAACCCTATTCAATACTTCCTGAAGGCCTCACTTCCTCCTTACTGTATGGATACGCCCCAAACCCTATTCAATACTTCCTGAAGGCCTCACTTCCTCCTGTACTGTATGGATACGCCCCCAAACCCTATTCAATACTTCCTGAAGGCCTCACTTCCTCCTGTACTGTATGGATACGCCCCAAACCCTATTCAATACTTCCTGAAGGCCTCACTTCCTCCTTACTGTATGGATACGCCCCAAACCCTATTCAATACTTCCTGAAGGCCTCACTTCCTCCCCAAACCCTATTCAATACTTCCTGAAGGCCTCACTTCCTCCTTACTGTATGGATACGCCCCAAACCCTATTCAATACTTCCTGAAGGTCTCACTTCCTCCTGTCCTGTATGGATACGCCCCAAACCCTATTCAATACTTCCTGAAGGCCTCACTTCCTCCTGTACTGTATGGATACGCCCCAAACCCTATTCAATACTTCCTGAAGGCCTCACTTCCTCCCCAAACCCTATTCAATACTTCCTGAAGGCCTCACTTCCTCCTGTACTGTATGGATACGCCCCAAACCCTATTCAATACTTCCTGAAGGCCTCACTTCCTCCTGTACTGTATGGATACGCCCCAAACCCTATTCAATACTTCCTGAAGGCCTCACTTCCTCCTTACTGTATGGATACGCCCCAAACCCTATTCAATACTTCCTGAAGGACTCACTTCCTCCTGTCCTGTATGGATACGCCCCAAACCCTATTCAATACTTCCTGAAGGCCTCACTTCCTCCTTACTGTATGGATACGCCCCAAACCCTATTCAATACTTCCTGAAGGCCTCACTTCCTCCCCAAACCCTATTCAATACTTCCTGAAGGCCTCACTTCCTCCCCAAACCCTATTCAATACTTCCTGAAGGCCTCACTTCCTCCCCAAACCCTATTCAATACTTCCTGAAGGCCTCACTTCCTCCTGTACTGTATGGATACGCCCCAAACCCTATTCAATACTTCCTGAAGGCCTCACTTCCTCCCCAAACCCTATTCAATACTTCCTGAAGGCCTCACTTCCTCCTGTCCTGTATGGATACGCCCCATGCCCTATTCAATACTTCCTGAAGGCCTCACTTCCTCCTGTACTGTATGGATACGCCCCATGCCCTATTCAATACTTCCTGAAGGCCTCACTTCCTCCTTACTGTATGGATACGCCCCAAACCCTATTCAATACTTCCTGAAGGACTCACTTCCTCCTGTCCTGTATGGATACGCCCCAAACCCTATTCAATACTTCCTGAAGGCCTCACTTCCTCCTGTACTGTATGGATACGCCCCAAACCCTATTCAATACTTCCTGAAGGCCTCACTTCCTCCCCAAACCCTATTCAATACTTCCTGAAGGCCTCACTTCCTCCCCAAACCCTATTCAATACTTCCTGAAGGCCTCACTTCCTCCTTACTGTATGGATACGCCCCAAACCCTATTCAATACTTCCTGAAGGCCTCACTTCCTCCTGTACTGTATGGATACGCCCCAAACCCTATTCAATACTTCCTGAAGGCCTCACTTCCTCCTGTACTGTATGGATACGCCCCAAACCCTATTCAATACTTCCTGAAGGCCTCACTTCCTCCTGTCCTGTATGGATACGCCCCAAACCCTATTCAATACTTCCTGAAGGCCTCACTTCCTCCCCAAACCCTATTCAATACTTCCTGAAGGTCTCACTTCCTCCTGTACTGTATGGATACGCCCCAAACCCTATTCAATACTTCCTGAAGGCCTCACTTCCTCCTGTACTGTATGGATACGCCCCAAACCCTATTCAATACTTCCTGAAGGCCTCACTTCCTCCTGTACTGTATGGATACGCCCCAAACCCTATTCAATACTTCCTGAAGGCCTCACTTCCTCCTTACTGTATGGATACGCCCCAAACCCTATTCAATACTTCCTGAAGGCCTCACTTCCTCCTGTCCTGTATGGATACGCCCCAAACCCTATTCAATACTTCCTGAAGGCCTCACTTCCTCCTTACTGTATGGATACGCCCCAAACCCTATTCAATACTTCCTGAAGGCCTCACTTCCTCCTGTCCTGTATGGATACGCCCAAACCCTATTCAATACTTCCTGAAGGCCTCACTTCCTCCTGTACTGTATGGATACTCCCAAACCCTATTCAATACTTCCTGAAGGCCTCACTTCCTCCCCAAACCCTATTCAATACTTCCTGAAGGCCTCACTTCCTCCCCAAACCCTATTCAATACTTCCTGAAGGCCTCACTTCCTCCTTACTGTATGGATACGCCCCAAACCCTATTCAATACTTCCTGAAGGCCTCACTTCCTCCTGTACTGTATGGATACGCCCCAAACCCTATTCAATACTTCCTGAAGGCCTCACTTCCTCCCCAAACCCTATTCAATACTTCCTGAAGGCCTCACTTCCTCCTGTCCTGTATGGATACGCCCATGCCCTATTCAATACTTCCTGAAGGCCTCACTTCCTCCTGTACTGTATGGATACGCCCCAAACCCTATTCAATACTTCCTGAAGGCCTCACTTCCTCCCCAAACCCTATTCAATACTTCCTGAAGGCCTCACTTCCTCCCCAAACCCTATTCAATACTTCCTGAAGGCCTCACTTCCTCCTTACTGTATGGATACGCCCAAACCCTATTCAATACTTCCTGAAGGCCTCACTTCCTCCTGTACTGTATGGATACGCCCCAAACCCTATTCAATACTTCCTGAAGGCCTCACTTCCTCCTGTCCTGTATGGATACGCCCCATGCCCTATTCAATACTTCCTGAAGGCCTCACTTCCTCCCCAAACCCTATTCAATACTTCCTGAAGGCCTCACTTCCTCCTGTACTGTATGGATACGCCCCAAACCCTATTCAATACTTCCTGAAGGCCTCACTTCCTCCCCAAACCCTATTCAATACTTCCTGAAGGCCTCACTTCCTCCTGTACTGTATGGATACGCCCCAAACCCTATTCAATACTTCCTGAAGGCCTCACTTCCTCCCCAAACCCTATTCAATACTTCCTGAAGGCCTCACTTCCTCCCCAAACCCTATTCAATACTTCCTGAAGGCCTCACTTCCTCCTGTACTGTATGGATACGCCCCCAAACCCTATTCAATACTTCCTGAAGGCCTCACTTCCTCCTGTACTGTATGGATACGCCCCAAACCCTATTCAATACTTCCTGAAGGCCTCACTTCCTCCTGTACTGTATGGATACGCCCCAAACCCTATTCAATACTTCCTGAAGGCCACACTTCCTCCTGTACTGTATGGATACGCCCCAAACCCTATTCAATACTTCCTGAAGGCCTCACTTCCTCCTGTACTGTATGGATACGCCCCCAAACCCTATTCAATACTTCCTGAAGGCCTCACTTCCTCCTGTCCTGTATGGATACGCCCCAAACCCTATTCAATACTTCCTGAAGGCCTCACTTCCTCCCCAAACCCTATTCAATACTTCCTGAAGGCCTCACTTCCTCCTGTACTGTATGGATACGCCCCAAACCCTATTCAATACTTCCTGAAGGCCTCACTTCCTCCTGTACTGTATGGATACGCCCCAAAACCTATTCAATACTTCCTGAAGGCCTCACTTCCTCCTGTACTGTATGGATACGCCCCAAACCCTATTCAATACTTCCTGAAGGCCTCACTTCCTCCTGTACTGTATGGATACGCCCCAAACCCTATTCAATACTTCCTGAAGGCCTCACTTCCTCCTGTACTGTATGGATACGCCCAAACCCTATTCAATACTTCCTGAAGGCCTCACTTCCTCCCCAAACCCTATTCAATACTTCCTGAAGGCCTCACTTCCTCCTGTACTGTATGGATACGCCCCAAACCCTATTCAATACTTCCTGAAGGCCTCACTTCCTCCCCAAACCCTATTCAATACTTCCTGAAGGCCTCACTTCCTCCTTACTGTATGGATACGCCCCAAACCCTATTCAATACTTCCTGAAGGCCTCACTTCCTCCTGTACTGTATGGATACGCCCCAAACCCTATTCAATACTTCCTGAAGGCCTCACTTCCTCCCCAAACCCTATTCAATACTTCCTGAAGGCCTCACTTCCTCCTGTCCTGTATGGATACGCCCCCATGCCCTATTCAATACTTCCTGAAGGCCTCACTTCCTCCTGTACTGTATGGATATGCCCCAAACCCTATTCAATACTTCCTGAAGGCCTCACTTCCTCCCCAAACCCTATTCAATACTTCCTGAAGGCCTCACTTCCTCCCCAAACCCTATTCAATACTTCCTGAAGGCCTCACTTCCTCCTTACTGTATGGATACGCCCCAAACCCTATTCAATACTTCCTGAAGGCCTCACTTCCTCCTGTACTGTATGGATACGCCCCAAACCCTATTCAATACTTCCTGAAGGCCTCACTTCCTCCCCAAACCCTATTCAATACTTCCTGAAGGCCTCACTTCCTCCTGTCCTGTATGGATACGCCCCATGCCCTATTCAATACTTCCTGAAGGCCTCACTTCCTCCCCAAACCCTATTAAATACTTCCTGAAGGCCTCAATTCCTCCTGTACTGTATGGATACGCCCCAAACCCTATTCAATACTTCCTGAAGGCCTCACTTCCTCCCCAAACCCTATTCAATACTTCCTGAAGGCCTCACTTCCTCCTGTCCTGTATGGATACGCCCCAAACCCTATTCAATACTTCCTGAAGGCCTCACTTCCTCCCCAAACCCTATTCAATACTTCCTGAAGGCCTCACTTCCGCCCCCAAACCCTATTCAATACTTCCTGAAGGCCTCACTTCCTCCTGTACTGTATGGATACGCCCAAACCCTATTCAATACTTCCTGAAGGCCTCACTTCCTCCTGTCCTGTATGGATACGCCCCAAACCCTATTCAATACTTCCTGAAGGCCTCACTTCCTCCCCAAACCCTATTCAATACTTCCTGAAGGCCTCACTTCCTCCTGTACTGTATGGATACGCCCCAAACCCTATTCAATACTTCCTGAAGGCCTCACTTCCTCCTGTACTGTATGGATACGCCCCAAACCCTATTCAATACTTCCTGAAGGCCTCACTTCCTCCTGTACTGTATGGATACGCCCCAAACCCTATTCAATACTTCCTGAAGGCCTCACTTCCTCCTGTACTGTATGGATACGCCCCAAACCCTATTCAATACTTCCTGAAGGCCTCACTTCCTCCTGTCCTGTATGGATACGCCCCAAACCCTATTCAATACTTCCTGAAGGCCTCACTTCCTCCCCAAACCCTATTCAATACTTCCTGAAGGCCTCACTTCCTCCTGTACTGTATGGATACGCCCCAAACCCTATTCAATACTTCCTGAAGGCCTCACTTCCTCCTGTACTGTATGGATACGCCCCAAACCCTATTCAATACTTCCTGAAGGCCTCACTTCCTCCTGTACTGTATGGATACGCCCCAAACCCTATTCAATACTTCCTGAAGGCCTCACTTCCTCCCCAAACCCTATTCAATACTTCCTGAAGGCCTCACTTCCTCCTGTACTGTATGGATACGCCCCAAACCCTATTCAATACTTCCTGAAGGCCTCACTTCCTCCTGTCCTGTATGGATACGCCCAAACCCTATTCAATACTTCCTGAAGGCCTCACTTCCTCCCCAAACCCTATTCAATACTTCCTGAAGGCCTCACTTCCTCCTGTACTGTATGGATACGCCCCAAACCCTATTCAATACTTCCTGAAGGCCTCACTTCCTCCTTACTGTATGGATACGCCCCAAACCCTATTCAATACTTCCTGAAGGCCTCACTTCCTCCCCAAACCCTATTCAATACTTCCTGAAGGCCTCACTTCCTCCTGTCCTGTATGGATACGCCCCATGCCCTATTCAATACTTCCTGAAGGCCTCACTTCCTCCCCAAACCCTATTCAATACTTCCTGAAGGCCTCACTTCCTCCTGTACTGTATGGATACGCCCCAAACCCTATTCAATACTTCCTGAAGGCCTCACTTCCTCCTGTCCTGTATGGATACGCCCCAAACCCTATTCAATACTTCCTGAAGGCCTCACTTCCTCCCCAAACCCTATTCAATACTTCCTGAAGGCCTCACTTCCGCCCCAAACCCTATTCAATACTTCCTGAAGGCCTCACTTCCTCCTGTACTGTATGGATACGCCCCAAACCCTATTCAATACTTCCTGAAGGCCTCACTTCCTCCTGTCCTGTATGGATACGCCCCAAACCCTATTCAATACTTCCTGAAGGCCTCACTTCCTCCCCAAACCCTATTCAATACTTCCTGAAGGCCTCACTTCCTCCTGTACTGTATGGATACGCCCCAAACCCTATTCAATACTTCCTGAAGGCCTCACTTCCTCCTGTACTGTATGGATACGCCCCAAACCCTATTCAATACTTCCCGAAGGCCTCACTTCCTCCTGTACTGTATGGATACGCCCCAAACCCTATTCAATACTTCCTGAAGGCCTCACTTCCTCCTGTACTGTATGGATACGCCCCAAACCCTATTCAATACTTCCTGAAGGCCTCACTTCCTCCTGTCCTGTATGGATACGCCCCAAACCCTATTCAATACTTCCTGAAGGCCTCACTTCCTCCCCAAACCCTATTCAATACTTCCTGAAGGCCTCACTTCCTCCTGTACTGTATGGATACGCCCCAAACCCTATTCAATACTTCCTGAAGGCCTCACTTCCTCCTGTACTGTATGGATACGCCCCAAACCCTATTCAATACTTCCTGAAGGCCTCACTTCCTCCTGTACTGTATGGATACGCCCCAAACCCTATTCAATACTTCCTGAAGGCCTCACTTCCTCCTGTACTGTATGGATACGCCCCAAACCCTATTCAATACTTCCTGAAGGCCTCACTTCCTCCTGTCCTGTATGGATACGCCCCAAACCCTATTCAATACTTCCTGAAGGCCTCACTTCCTCCCCAAACCCTATTCAATACTTCCTGAAGGCCTCACTTCCTCCTGTACTGTATGGATACGCCCCAAACCCTATTCAATACTTCCTGAAGGCCTCACTTCCTCCTGTACTGTATGGATACGCCCCAAACCCTATTCAATACTTCCTGAAGGCCTCACTTCCTCCTGTACTGTATGGATACGCCCCAAACCCTATTCAATACTTCCTGAAGGCCTCACTTCCTCCTGTACTGTATGGATACGCCCCAAACCCTATTCAATACTTCCTGAAGGCCTCACTTCCTCCTGTACTGTATGGATACGCCCCAAACCCTATTCAATACTTCCTGAAGGCCTCACTTCCTCCTGTACTGTATGGATACGCCCCAAACCCTATTCAATACTTCCTGAAGGCCTCACTTCCTCCCCAAACCCTATTCAATACTTCCTGAAGGCCTCACTTCCTCCTGTACTGTATGGATACGCCCCCAAACCCTATTCAATACTTCCTGAAGGCTTCACTTCCTCCCCAAACCCTATTCAATACTTCCTGAAGGCCTCACTTCCTCCTGTACTGTATGGATACGCCCAAACCCTATTCAATACTTCCTGAAGGCCTCACTTCCTCCTGTACTGTATGGATACGCCCCAAACCCTATTCAATACTTCCTGAAGGCCTCACTTCCTCCTGTACTGTATGGATACGCCCCAAACCCTATTCAATACTTCCTGAAGGCCTCACTTCCTCCCCAAACCCTATTCAATACTTCCTGAAGGCCTCACTTCCTCCTGTACTGTATGGATACGCCCAAACCCTATTCAATACTTCCTGAAGGCCTCACTTCCTCCTGTCCTGTATGGATACGCCCCAAACCCTATTCAATACTTCCTGAAGGCCTCACTTCCTCCCCAAACCCTATTCAATACTTCCTGAAGGCCTCACTTCCTCCTGTACTGTATGGATACGCCCCAAACCCTATTCAATACTTCCTGAAGGCCTCACTTCCTCCCCAAACCCTATTCAATACTTCCTGAAGGCCTCACTTCCTCCTGTACTGTATGGATACGCCCCAAACTCACCCTATTCAATACTTCCTGAAGGCCTCACTTCCTCCTGTCCTGTATGGATACGCCCCAAACCCTATTCAATACTTCCTGAAGGCCTCACTTCCTCCCCAAACCCTATTCAATACTTCCTGAAGGCCTCACTTCCTCCTGTACTGTATGGATACGCCCCAAACCCTATTCAATACTTCCTGAAGGCCTCACTTCCTCCTGTACTGTATGGATACGCCCCAAACCCTATTCAATACTTCCTGAAGGCCTCACTTCCTCCTGTACTGTATGGATACGCCCCAAACCCTATTCAATACTTCCTGAAGGCCTCACTTCCTCCTGTACTGTATGGATACGCCCCAAACCCTATTCAATACTTCCTGAAGGCCTCACTTCCTCCTGTCCTGTATGGATACTTCCCCCAAACCCTATTCAATACTTCCTGAAGGCCTCACTTCCTACTGTATGGATACCCCAAACCCTATTCAATACTTCCTGAAGGCCTCACTTCCTCCTGTACTGTATGGATACGCCCCAAACCCTATTCAATACTTCCTGAAGGCCTCACTTCCTCCTGTACTGTATGGATACGCCCCAAACCCTATTCAATACTTCCTGAAGGCCTCACTTCCTCCTGTACTGTATGGATACGCCCCAAACCCTATTCAATACTTCCTGAAGGCCTCACTTCCTCCCCAAACCCTATTCCTGAAGGCCTCACTTCCTCCTGTACTGTATGGATACGCCCCAAACCCTATTCAATACTTCCTGAAGGCCTCACTTCCTCCTGTCCTGTATGGATACGCCCCAAACCCTATTCAATACTTCCTGAAGGCCTCACTTCCTCCCCAAACCCTATTCAATACTTCCTGAAGGCCTCACTTCCTCCTGTACTGTATGGATACGCCCCAAACCCTATTCAATACTTCCTGAAGGCCTCACTTCCTCCTGTCCTGTATGGATACGCCCCAAACCCTATTCAATACTTCCTGAAGGCCTCACTTCCTCAAACCCTATTCAATACTTCCTGAAGGCCTCACTTCCTCCTGTACTGTATGGATACGCCCAAACCCTATTCAATACTTCCTGAAGGCCTCACTTCCTCCTGTACTGTATGGATGCCCCAAACCCTATTCAATACTTCCTGAAGGCCTCACTTCCTCCTGTCCTGTATGGATACGCCCCAAACCCTATTCAATACTTCCTGAAGGCCTCACTCCTCCTCCCCAAACCCTATTCAATACTTCCTGAAGGCCTCACTTCCTCCTGTACTGTATGGATACGCCCCAAACCCTATTCAATACTTCCTGAAGGCCTCACTTCCTCCTGTACTGTATGGATACGCCCCAAACCCTATTCAATACTTCCTGAAGGCCTCACTTCCTCCTGTACTGTATGGATACGCCCCAAACCCTATTCAATACTTCCTGAAGGCCTCACATCCTCCTGTACTGTATGGATACGCCCCAAACCCTATTCAATACTTCCTGAAGGCCTCACTTCCTCCTGTACTGTATGGATACGCCCCAAACCCTATTCAATACTTCCTGAAGGCCTCACTTCCTCCTGTCCTGTATGGATACGCCCCAAACCCTATTCAATACTTCCTGAAGGCCTCACTTCCTCCCCAAACCCTATTCAATACTTCCTGAAGGCCTCACTTCCTCCTGTACTGTATGGATACGCCCCAAACCCTATTCAATACTTCCTGAAGGCCTCACTTCCTCCCCAAACCCTATTCAATACTTCCTGAAGGCCTCACTTCCTCCCCAAACCCTATTCAATACTTCCTGAAGGCCTCACCCTACATAGTGCACTACTTCTGACCAGGGCACATAGGAACCATAGGGCTCTGGTCTAAATTAGTGCACTATATAGGATGGCATAGGGCTCTGGTCTAAAGTAGTGCACTATATAGGATGGCATAGGGTTCTGGTCTATAGTAGTGCATATGTGTGGTGTACCACAGGGCAGCTCTCTAGGCCCTCTACTCTGGTCAAAATAGAAATGACCTGCCGCTGGCATTAAACAAAGCATGTGTGTAAATGTATGCTGATGATTCAACCATATTCGCGTCAGCAACCACCGCTAATGAAGTCACTGAAACCATTAACAAAGAGGTTGCAGTCTGTTTTGGAATGGGTGGACAGCAATAAACTGGTCCTGGTTCACACTCCAGTCCAGTTGGTGGTGGTAAAACACCTTAAAGTTGGTTGCCAACCTCCATATAAAGAAGCCTGGAGGAGAGATCACTAGAAACAAACTCGGTTTCCCCTTTTATCTTTGGATTAGTTGTCGGAGTAGAGAACACACAATGTTTTGTGACTCAAAATGGGTAAAAAGTCTACAAAGATAAAGAAAAAAAAGGACTGCATTTCAGGTAAAAGAACAACCCAGTGTTTATTTTTGGGGCAGCAGGTAGCCTAGTGGTTAGAGGAGGCAGGTGGCCTAGTGGTTAGAGGAGGCAGGTGGCCTAGTGGTTAGAGGAGGCAGGTGGCCTAGTGGTTAGAGGAGGCAGGTGGCCTAGTGGTTAGAGGAGGCAGGTGGCCTAGTGGTTAGAGGAGGCAGGTGGCCTAGTGGTTAGAGGAGGCAGGTGGCCTAGTGGTTAGAGGAGGCAGGTGGCCTAGTGGTTAGAGGAGGCAGGTGGCCTAGTGGTTAGAGGAGGCAGGTGGCCTAGTGGTTAGAGGAGGCAGGTGGCCTAGTGGTTAGAGGAGGCAGGTGGCCTAGTGGTTAGAGGAGGCAGGTGGCCCAGGTGGTTAGAGGAGGCAGGTGGCCTAGTGGTTATTTTATTTTTATTTATTTCACCTTTATTTAACCAGGTAGGCTAGTTGAGAACAAGTTCTCATTTGCAACTGCGACCTGGCCAAGATAAAGCATAGCAGTGTGAACAGACAACACAGAGTTACACATGGAGTAAACAATTAACTAGTCAATAACACAGTAGAAAAAAATGGGCAATCTATATACAATGTGTGCAAAAGGCATGAGGAGGTAGGCGAATAATACAATTTTGCAGATTAACACTGGAGTGATAAATGATCAGATGCGCATGTACAGGTAGAGATATTGGTGTGCAAAAGAGCAGAAAAGTAAATAAATAAAAACAGTATAAAAACAGTATGGGAATGAGGTAGGTGAAAAGGGTGAGCTATTTACCTATAGACTATGTACAGCTGCAGCGTCGGTTAGCTGCTCGGATAGCTGATGTTTGAAGTTGGTGAGGGAGATAAAAGTCTCCAACTTCAGCGATTTTGCAATTCGTTCCAGTCACAGGCAGCAGAGTACTGGAACGAAAGGCGGCCAAATGAGGTGTTGGCTTTAGGGATGATCAGCGAGATACACCTGCTGGAGCGCGTGCTACGGATGGGTGTTGCCATCGTGACCAGTGAACTGAGATAAGGCGGAGCTTTACCTAGCATGGACTTGTAGATGACCTGGAGCCAGTGGGTCTGGCGACGAATATGTAGTGAGGGCCAGCCGACTAGAGCATACAAGTCGCAGTGGTGGGTGGTATAAGGGGCTTTAGTAACAAAACGGATGGCACTGTGATAGACTGCATCCAGTTTGCTGAGTAGAGTGTTGGAAGCCATTTTGTAGATGACGTCGCCAAAGTCGAGGATCGGTAGGATAGTCAGTTTTACAAGGGTAAGGTTGGCGGCGTGAGTGAAGGAGGCTTTGTTGCGGAATAGAAAGCCGACTCTGGATTTGATTTTTGATTGGAGATGTTTGATGTGAGTCTGGAAGGAGAGTTTGCAGTCTAGCCAGACACCTAGGTACTTATAGATGTCCACATATTCAAGGTTGGAACCATCCAGGGTGGTGATGCTAGTCGGGCATGCGGGTGCAGGCAGCGATCGGTTGAAAAGCATGCATTTGGTTTTACTCGCGTTTAAGAGCAGTTGGAGGCCACGGAAGGAGTGCTGTATGGCATTGAAGCTCGTTTGGAGGTTTGATAGCACAGTGTCCAATGACGGGCCGAAAGTATATAGAATGGTGTCGTCTGCGTAGAGGTGGATCAGGGAATCGCCCGCAGCAAGAGCAACATCATTGATATATACAGAGAAAAGAGTCGGCCCGAGAATTGAACCCTGTGGCACCCCCATAGAGACTGCCAAAGGACCGGACAGCATGCCCTCTGATTTGACACACTGAACTCTGTCTGCAAAGTAATTGGTGAACCAGGCAAGGCAGTCATCCGAAAAACCGAGGCTGTTGAGTCTGCCGATAAGAATTTGGTGATTGACAGAGTCGAAAGCCTTGGCGAGGTCAATGGAGACGGCTGCACAGTACTGTCTTTTATCGATGGCGGTTATGATATCGTTTAGGACCTTGACCGTGGCTGAGGTGCACCCGTGACCGGCTCGAAACCAGATTGCACAGCGGAGAAGGTACGGTGGGATTCGAGATGGTCAGTGACCTGTTTGTTGACTTGGCTTTCGAAGACCTTAGATAGTAATAAAGAATTTGTTCGTAACTGACTTGCCTAGTTAAAGAAATTATATAATTAAATAAATGTTTTTAAAAATATCCCAGGACACATTAGCTAGGAACAGCAAGCAAGCTAGCTAAATGTTCGAGAATGTGTTTTGACCTGTCCCCATATAAATATAGTTGGTTCAGAGTTGTTATTTCCATCTGCATGTCCTTATCACAACTGGTGTGGATGGACCAAATCAACGTGATGGCGATCTCACGCGCGTACCCGGGCTCGTCAGCATGTTAAACTGCAGACCTCAACAGAGCGGCACATTTTTTGCTCTTCATTTATCACAGGGCTGATATTCATAAGTCTCTCTTGGCTAAGAGTTGAGGAAAGACTTACTGCGTCACTTCTGGTTTTTATAAGAAACATTGTGTTGGAAATTACAAATTAATGTAAATGTACAGTATTGTACAGAACCACGAGTGAATGTAGCTCCCATCTCATATTGCTGAAATGAACAGCAAACCTGGTTGGCGGTCCTAATACATCTCGGGTATTATCCTCTTGAAGAAGTCCTAATACATCTCGGGTATTATCCTCTTGAAGAAGTCCTAATACATCTCAGGTATTATCCTCTTGAAGAAGTCCTAATACATCTCAGGTATTATCTCTAAATCAAACAGACAACGTGTGACTTCGTCTCAAGGAGTGAAATGTTCCAACCTCCCCGAGGAGGAGTGAAATGTTCCAACCTCCCTGAGGAGGAGGGAAATGTTCAACCTCCCCCCGAGGAGGAGTGAAATGTTCCAACCTCCCGAGGAGGAGTGAAATGTTCCAACCTCCCCGAGGAGGAGTGAAATGTTCCAACCTCCCCGAGGAAGAGTGAAATGTTCCAACCTCCCGAGGAAGAGTGAAATGTTCCAACCTCCCCGAGGAAGAGTGAAATGTTCCAACCTCCCCGAGGAGGAGTGAATGTTCCAACCTCCCCGAGGAGGAGTGAAATGTTCCAACCTCCCCGAGGAGGAGTGAAATGTTCCAACCTCCCCGAGGAGGAGTGAATGTTCCAACCTCCCGAGGAGGAGTGAAATGTTCCAACCTCCCGAGGAGGAGTGAAATGTTCCAACCTCCCCGAGGAGGAGTGAATGTTCCAACCTCCCGAGGAGGAGTGAAATGTTCCAACCTCCCCGAGGAGGAGTGAAATGTTCCAACCTCCCCGAGGAGGAGTGAATGTTCCAACCTCCCCCGAGGAGGAGTGAAATGTTCCAACCTCCCGAGGAGGAGTGAAATGTTCCAACCTCCCCGAGGAGGAGTGAAATGTTCCAACCTCCCGAGGAGGAGTGAATGTTCCAACCTCCCGAGGAGGAGTGAAATGTTCCAACCTCCCGAGGAGGAGTGAAATGTTCCAACCTCCCCGAGGAGGAGTGAAATGTTCCAACCTCCCCGAGGAGGAGTGAAATGTTCCAACCTCCCGAGGAGGAGTGAATGTTCCAACCTCCCCGAGGAGGAGTGAAATGTTCCAACCTCCCGAGGAGGAGTGAAATGTTCCAACCTCCCCGAGGAGGAGTGAATGTTCCAACCTCCCGAGGAGGAGTGAATGTTCCAACCTCCCCGAGGAGGAGTGAATGTTCCAACCTCCCCGAGGAGGAGTGAATGTTCCAACCTCCCGAGGAGGGAGTGAAATGTTCCAACCTCCCCGAGGAGGAGTGAAATGTTCCAACCTCCCCGAGGAGGAGTGAAATGTTCCAACCTCCCGAGGAGGAGTGAATGTTCCAACCTCCCGAGGAGGAGTGAAATGTTCCAACCTCCCGAGGAGGAGTGAAATGTTCCAACCTCCCCGAGGAGGAGTGAAATGTTCCAACCTCCCCCGAGGAGGAGGAAATGTTCCAACCTCCCCGAGGAGGAGTGAAATGTTCCAACCTCCCCGAGGAGGAGTGAAATGTTCCAACCTCCCCGAGGAGGAGTGAAATGTTCCAACCTCCCCGAGGAGGAGTGAAATGTTCCAACCTCCCCGAGGAGGAGTGAAATGTTCCAACCTCCCCGAGGAGGAGTGAAATGTTCCAACCTCCCCGAGGAGGAGTGAAATGTTCCAACCTCCCCGAGGAGGAGTGAAATGTTCCAACCTCCCCCGAGGAGGGTGAAATGTTCCAACCTCCCCGAGGAGGAGTGAAATGTTCCTCCCCGAGGAGGAGTGAAATGTCCTCCCGAGGAGGAGTGAAATGTTCCTCCCCGAGGAGGAGTGAAATGTTCCAACCCCCGAGGAGGAGTGAAATGTTCCAACCTCCCCGAGGAGGGGTGAAATGTTCCAACCTCCCCGAGGAGGGGTGAAATGTTCCAACCTCCCGAGGAGGGTGATGTTCTCCCCGAGGAGGGGTGAAACCTCCCCGAGGAGGGTGAAATGTTCCAACCTCCCCGAGGAGGGTGAAATGTTCCTCCCCGAGGAGGGGTGAAATGTTCCAACCTCCCGAGGAGGGTGAAATGTTCCAACCTCCCCGAGGAGGGGTGAAATGTTCCAACCTCCCCCGAGGAGGGGTGAAATGTTCCAACCTCCCCGAGGAGGGTGAATGTTCCAACCTCCCCGAGGAGGGGTGAAATGTTCCAACCTCCCGAGGAGGGGTGAAATGTTCCAACCTCCCCGAGGAGGGGTGAAATGTTCCAACCTCCCCGAGGAGGGTGAAATGTTCCAACCTCCCCGAGGAGGGTGAAATGTTCCAACCTCCCCGAGGAGGAGTGAAATGTTCCAACCTCCCCGAGGAGGGTGAAATGTTCCAACCTCCCCGAGGAGGGGTGAAATGTTCCAACCTCCCGAGGAGGAGTGAAATGTTCCAACCTCCCCGAGGAGGGGTGAAATGTTCCAACCTCCCGAGGAGGGTGAAATGTTCCAACCTCCCGAGGAGGAGTGAAATGTTCCAACCTCCCGAGGAGGAGTGAATGTTCCAACCTCCCGAGGAGGAGTGAAATGTTCCAACCTCCCGAGGAGGAGTGAAATGTTCCAACCTCCCCGAGGAGGTGAAATGTTCCAACCTCCCCGAGGAGGGTGAAATGTTCCAACCTCCCCGAGGAGGGGTGAAATGTTCCAACCTCCCCGAGGAGGGGTGAAATGTTCCAACCTCCCCGAGGAGGGGTGAAATGTTCCTCCCCAAGGAGTGAGGGAGTGAAATGTTCCAACCTCCCGAGGAGGAGTGAAATGTTCCAACCTCCCCAAGGAGGAGTGAAATGTTCCAACCTCCCCAAGGAGGAGTGAAATGTTCCTCCCCGAGGAGGGGTGAAATGTTCCTCCCTGAGGAGGAGTGAATGTTCCAACCTCCCCGAGGAGGGGTGAATGTTCCAACCTCCCCGAGGAGGGGTGAAATGTTCCTCCCCAAGGAGGAGTGAAATGTTCCTCCCAAGGAGGAGTGAAATGTTCCTCCCCAAGGAGGAGTGAAATGTTCCTCCCCAAGGAGGAGTGAAATGTTCCAACCTCCCCAAGGAGGGAAATGTGAAATGTTCCTCCCCAAGGAGGAGTGAAATGTTCCAACCTCCCAAGGAGGAGTGAAATGTTCCAACCTCCCCAAGGAGGAGTGAAATGTTCCAACCTCCCCAAGGAGGAGTGAAATGTTCCAACCTCCCCAAGGAGGAGTGAATGTTCCAACCTCCCCAAGGAGGAGTGAAATGTTCCAACCTCCCCAAGGAGGGGTGAAATGTTCCAACCTCCCCAAGGAGGGGTGAAATGTTCCAACCTCCCCAAGGAGGGGTGAAATGTTCCAACCTCCCCAAGGAGGGGTGAAATGTTCCAACCTCCCCAAGGAGGTGAAATGTTCCAACCTCCCCAAGGAGGGGTGAAATGTTCCAACCTCCCCAAGGAGGGGGTGAAATGTTCCTCCCCAAGGAGGAGTGAAATGTTCCTCCCCAAGGAGGAGTGAAATGTTCCTCCCAAAGGAGGAGTGAAATGTTCCAACCTCCCCAAGGAGGAGTGAATGTTCCAACCTCCCCAAGGAGGAGTGAAATGTTCCAACCTCCCCAAGGAGGAGTGAATGTTCCAACCTCCCCAAGGAGGGGTGAAATGTTCCAACCTCCCCAAGGAGGGGTGAAATGTTCCAACCTCCCCAAGGAGGGTGAAATGTTCCAACCTCCCAAGGAGGGTGAAATGTTCCAACCTCCCCAAGGAGGGGTGAAATGTTCCAACCTCCCCAAGGAGGGTGAAATGTTCCTCCCCAAGGAGGAGTGAAATGTTCCAACCTCCCCAAGGAGGAGTGAAATGTTCCAACCTCCCCAAGGAGGAGTGAAATGTTCCAACCTCCCCAAGGAGGAGTGAAATGTTCCAACCTCCCCAAGGAGGGGTGAAATGTTCCTCCCCAAGGAGGAGTGAAATGTTCCAACCTCCCAAGGAGGGGTGAAATGTTCCAACCTCCCCAAGGAGGGGTGAAAAGTTCCTCCCCAAGGAGGGGTGAAATGTTCCTCCCCAAGGAGGAGTGAAATGTTCCTCCCCAAGGAGGAGTGAAATGTTCCAACCTCCCCAAGGAGGAGTGAAATGTTCCAACCTCCCCAAGGAGGAGTGAAATGTTCCAACCTCCCCAAGGAGGGGTGAAATGTTCCAACCTCCCCAAGGAGGAGTGAAATGTTCCTCCCCAAGGAGGAGTGAAATGTTCCTCCCAAGGAGGAGTGAAATGTTCCTCCCCAAGGAGGAGTGAAATGTTCCAACCTCCCCAAGGAGGGGTGAAATGTTCCAACCTCCCCAAGGAGGTGAAATGTTCCAACCTCCCAAGGAGGGGTGAAATGTTCCTCCCCAAGGAGGAGTGAAATGTTCCAACCTCCCCAAGGAGGAGTGAAATGTTCCAACCTCCCCAAGGAGGAGTGAAATGTTCCAACCTCCCCAAGGAGGAGTGAAATGTTCCAACCTCCCAAGGAGGAGTGAAATGTTCCAACCTCCCCAAGGAGGGGTGAAATGTTCCTCCCAAGGAGGAGTGAAATGTTCCAACCTCCCCAAGGAGGAGTGAAATGTTCCAACCTCCCCAAGGAGGTGAAATGTTCCAACCTCCCCAAGGAGGGTGAAATGTTCCTCCCCAAGGAGGGGTGAAATGTTCCAACCTCCCCAAGGAGGAGTGAAATGTTCCAACCTCCCCAAGGAGGAGTGAAATGTTCCAACCTCCCCAAGGAGGAGTGAAATGTTCCAACCTCCCCAAGGAGGAGTGAAATGTTCCAACCTCCCCAAGGAGGAGTGAAATGTTCCAACCTCCCCGAGGAGGAGTGAAATGTTCCAACCTCCCCGAGGAGGAGTGAAATGTTCCAACCTCCCCAAGGAGGGGTGAAATGTTCCTCCCAAGGAGGAGTGAAATGTTCCTCCCCAAGGAGGAGTGAAATGTTCCAACCTCCCCAAGGAGGGGTGAAATGTTCCAACCTCCCCAAGGAGGGGTGAAATGTTCCAACCTCCCCAAGGAGGGGTGAAATGTTCCAACCTCCCCAAGGAGGGGTGAAATGTTCCAACCTCCCCAAGGAGGAGTGAATGTTCCAACCTCCCCAAGGAGGGTGAAATGTTCCAACCTCCCCAAGGAGGGGTGAAATGTTCCTCCCCAAGGAGGAGTGAAATGTTCCAACCTCCCCGAGGAGGAGTGAAATGTTCCAACCTCCCGAGGAGGGGTGAAATGTTCCAACCTCCCGAGGAGGGTGAAATGTTCCAACCTCCCCGAGGAGGGGTGAATGTTCCAACCTCCCCGAGGAGGAGTGAAATGTTCCAACCTCCCCGAGGAGGAGTGAAATGTTCCAACCCTCCCGAGGAGGAGTGAAATGTTCCAACCTCCCGAGGAGGAGTGAAATGTTCCAACCTCCCGAGGAGGAGTGAATGTTCCAACCTCCCCGAGGAGGAGTGAAATGTTCCAACCTCCCGAGGAGGAGTGAAATGTTCCAACCTCCCGAGGAGGAGTGAAATGTTCCAACCTCCCGAGGAGGGGTGAAATGTTCCAACCTCCCGAGGAGGGGTGAAATGTTCCAACCTCCCCGAGGAGGGGTGAAATGTTCCAACCTCCCCGAGGAGGGGTGAAATGTTCCAACCTCCCGAGGAGGAGTGAAATGTTCCAACCTCCCCGAGGAGGAGTGAAATGTTTCAACCTCCCCGAGGAGGGTGAAATGTTCCTCCCCGAGGAGGAGTGAAATGTTCCAACCTCCCCGAGGAGGAGTGAAATGTTCCAACCTCCCGAGGAGGGTGAATGTTCCAACCTCCCCGAGGAGGAGTGAAATGTTCCAACCTCCCCGAGGAGGAGTGAAATGTTCCAACCTCCCCGAGGAGGAGTGAAATGTTCCAACCTCCCCGAGGAGGAGTGAAATGTTCCAACCTCCCCGAGGAGGAGTGAAATGTTCCAACCTCCCCGAGGAGGAGTGAAATGTTCCAACCTCCCCGAGGAGGAGTGAAATGTGACATTGTCAGAAAATGCATAAATCAGAAGCTGCAACTTGGAAATAAATTAATTCTTTTGAGCATTTTGAACAAATATCAGAAGACAATTTGCCATTTTTAACACATTGTGCTACTATTCCTAACCCAGAAACATGGGTCTATTTTGTGTGTGTGTGTGTGTGTGTGTGTGTGTGTGTGTGCACGTAGCATCAAATATATCTAAAGTCTTCAAATCAAAATGTATTTGTCAAATGATTCATAAACAACAGGTGCAGACTAACCGTGAAGTGCTTACTTCTGACTCCATTTCCAACAATATAGTGACACAAGTAATGACAATAACCTGTCAAAATCACATGGCTATATACAGGAAGTACCATGGCTATATACAGGAAGTACCATGGCTATATACAGGAAGTACCATGGCTATATACAGGAAGTACCATGGCTATATACAGGAAGTACCATGGCTATATACAGGAAGTACCATGGCTATATACAGGAAGTACCATGGCTATATACAGGAAGTACCATGGCCATATACAGGAAGTACCATGGCCATATACAGGAAGTACCATGGCCATATACAGGAAGTACCATGGCCATATACAGGAAGTACCATGGCCATATACAGGAAGTACCATGGCCATATACAGGAAGTACCATGGCCATATACAGGAAGTACCATGGCCATATACAGGAAGTACCATGGCCATATACAGGAAGTACCAGGTAATAACATGGCTATAAACAGGAAGTACCAGGTAATAACATGGCTATAAACAGGAAGTACCAGATAATAACTTGGCTATAAACAGGAAGTACCAGATAATAACATGGCTATAAACAGGAAGTACCAGGTGACATGATGTTCCTTCACAAGGAATATGTATTTTATGTGACATGGTGTTGTGACTTCTCTACCTCAAACAGATTTGCCAATAACATGAATAATAACATTTGCATATTGTTTGTGTGTTTTCACACTTGACTTTAAGTTACTCAACAACTAAAACAATAATCTGCCCGCCTGCCTGCCCGGTAGATTTGTAAAAAAATCACAGTTTTTAATCAAGTGTATAAAAAATAAATACAAAATCTACAATCTAAGGGCTGGATTCAATCCGTAGCTCTGAAGAGCTGCTCTACGGCACGATGGAAGTTCAAAGGCAGTGCTCTTATGTTATCGAAGATTGTACAGTCGTGGCCAAAAGTTTTGAGAATGACACAAATATTAATTTTCACAAAGTCTGCTGCCTCAGTTTGTATGATGGCAATTTGCATGTACTCCACAAATGAATATTTGTGTCATTCTCAGAGCTTTTGGCCACGACTGTATTCACGGTAAACGGTGCTGCGTATGTAGACTCAATCTGAAATAACCTTTACCTTGAACTTCAGCGCTACAGATTGAATCTAGAGCCTTATTTTGGCGGAGTTAAGGCCTCTTGATTTTGCCTTTGGAACAATCTGTCAGTCCAATGGTTTCTGTCTGTCTCGTGGAATCAGTATATAACACAGGCTGTCTCAAATCACAAACTAAAAAAAAGTAGTGCACTATAAATAGGGAATAGGGCGCCATAGGGCTCTGGTCTAAAGTAGTGCACTATATAGGGGAATAGGGCTCTGGTCTGAAGTAGTGCACTATATAGGGAATAGGGTGCCATAGGGCTCTGGTCTAAAGTAGTGCACTATAGGGAATAGGGTGCCATAGGGCTCTGGTCTGAAGTAGTGCACTATATAGGGAATAGGGTGCCATAGGGCTCTGGTCTAAAGTAGTGCACTATATAGGGGATAGGGTGCCATAGGGCTCTGGTCTAAAGTAGTGCACTATATAGGGAATAGGGTGCCATAGGGCTCTGGTCAAAAGTAGTGCACTATATAGGGAAATAGGGTGCCATAGGGCTCTGGTCTAAAGTAGTGCACTATATAGGGAATAGGGTGCCATAGGGCTCTGGTCTAAAGTAGTGCACTATATAGGGAATAGGGTGCCATAGGGCTCTGGTCTAAAAGTAGTGCACTATATAGGGAATAGGGTGCCATAGGGCTCTGGTCTAAAGTAGTGCACTATATAGGGAATAGGGTGCCATAGGGCTCTGGTCTAAAGTAGTGCACTATATAGGGGATAGGGTGCCATAGGGCTCTGGTCTAAAGTAGTGCACTATATAGGGGATAGGGTGCCATAGGGCTCTGGTCTAAAGTAGTGCACTATATAGGGAATAGGGTGCCATAGGGCTCTGGTCAAAAGTAGTGCACTATATAGGGAATAGGGTGTCATAGGGCTCTGGTCTAAAGTAGTGCACTATATAGGGAATAGGGTGCCATAGGGCTCTGGTCTAAAGTAGTGCACTATATAGGGAATAGGGTGCCATAGGGCTCTGGTCTAAAGTAGTGCACTATATAGGGAATAGGGTGCCATAGGGCTCTGGTCTAAAGTAGTGCACTATATAGGGAATAGGGTGCCATAGGGCTCTGGTCAAAAGTAGTGCACTATATAGGGAATAGGGTGCCATAGGGCTCTGGTCAAAAGTAGTGCACTATATATAGGGAATAGGGTGCCA
This sequence comes from Oncorhynchus keta, assembly GCF_023373465.1. Taxonomy (NCBI): domain Eukaryota; kingdom Metazoa; phylum Chordata; class Actinopteri; order Salmoniformes; family Salmonidae; genus Oncorhynchus; species Oncorhynchus keta. Next base: position 50,126 of record NW_026284534.1, read on the forward strand.
TAGAGCTCTGGTCAGAAGTAGTGCACTATATATAGGGAATAGGGTGCCATAGAGCTCTGGTCAAAAGTAGTGCACTATATAGGGAATAGGGTGCCATAGGGCTCTGGTCAAAAGTAGTGCACTATATAGGGAATAGGGTGCCATAGGGCTCTGGTCAAAAGTAGTGCACTATATAGGGAATAGGGTGCCACTAGTTTCACCGTTCAGTCAAAACAAAATAAATGACATGAAATAAAGAGAATAATGGACAAATGTCTCACCAAGCAAAGTTCCCTCACGCCACACAACGTTCCTCCAATCAAAGTTCCTCACGCCACACAACGTTCCTCCAATCAAAGTTCCTCACGCCACACAACGTTCCTCCAATCAAAGTACCCTCACGCCACACAACGTTCCTCCAATCAAAGTACCCTCACGCCACACAACGTTCCTCCAATCAAAGTTCCCTCACGCCACACAACGTTCCTCCAATCAAAGTTCCCTCACGCCACACAACGTTCCTCCAATCAAAGTTCCCTCCACGCCACACAACGTTCCTCCAATCAAAGTTCCCTCACGCCACACAACGTTCCTCCAATCAAAGTTCCCCTCACGCCACACAACGCTCCTCCAATCAAAGTTCCCTCACGCCACACAACGTTCCTCCAATCAAACAGAACAACATGTTGTGCTACTCAACAGAAGGAATAGTGGAATGTCAGTCGAGGACCTGACCATGAACTTGGTTCAATTAATCCCACTGTCGGTAATGTTATGGATCATTATTGATAATTAACTACGGCGTTATATCTCGTTCCCCAAAGCATCACTGTCCTATACGAACACTGAGGATTACTGCAAATCACACTTCACATTGTATTCATTCAATTGGAACGGTCTGATTAAAAACCCTTAAATACTACCGATGGTTGACTCCCAAATTCTCTAAAATGGTTTCTGGAGTGGAGTGAACAAATGGAATGAGTTTCATTTCATTCTTTATAATTCTAGTTTCCATTTACTTTCACATCTCCAGTCCTGTCAGTTCAGTGGTCGTTTAAAAGTATTGGTAGACACGATAAGGTAAAACACATTTATTGATAATTTTTAACACTTCACATTGTGACTCCCGGGTGGACGCAGCGATCGAAGGCACTGCGGATTGTTCCGGGCTTTGTAACTGTCTACATCCTTGCCGTTCATCGCCGTTTCCATCTTCCCTGCGACCTGCCCTGTCAGGAACTGCGATGAGTAACAGCGTAGCCGGCGTTGCTACCATGACAATGACCATGAGGACAGTAATGTCTCTCCATCGCAGGTGAGGGGTCTTTTTAAATGAACGAAAGCAGTTTTACAACAAGAAAATATCTTAAAGTGTTTTGTCCAAATACTGCTGGAGTCAACTAATAAAAGAATGGACCTGACCAGAGAGGTCCAGAACCTGAAGAACAGGGTGCAGTTCTCCCAGGGTCAGCACGATGAGGAGAAACAGGAGAACAGCAGTTCTCCCAGGGTCAGCACGGTGAGTTGAAACAGGAGAACAGCAGTTCTCCCAGGGTCAGCTCGGTGAGTTGAAACAGGAGAACAGCAGTTCTCCCAGGGTCAGCACGATGAGGAGAAACAGGAGAACAGCAGTTCTCCCAGGGTCAGATGAGTGAGTTGAAACAGGAGAACAGCAGTTCTCCCAGGGTCAGCACGATGAGGAGAAACAGGAGAACAGCAGTTCTCCCAGGGTCAGCACGGTGAGTTGAAACAGGAGAACAGCAGTTCTCCCAGGGTCAGCACGATGAGGTGAAACAGGAGAACAGCAGTTCTCCCAGGGTCAGCACGGTGAGTTGAAACAGGAGAACAGGCAAGATGACAGCAATCTGTCAGCCATTGAGAGAGGACATCAGTTCTGTGTGTGAATCCATGATAACAATGACGGACCTCCCGGGTTAGACCCTCCCAGGGGGTAGATCGGTTAGACCCTCCCAGGGGTAGATCGGTTAGACCCTCCCGGGTTAGACCCTCCCAGGTGGTAGATCGGTTAAACCCTCCCGGGTGGTAGGTCAGTTAGACCCTCCCGGGTGTTAGATTGGTTAAACCCTCCCGGGTGGTAGATCAGTTAGACCCTCCTGGGCGGTAGATCGGTTAGACCCTCCCGGGTGGTAGATCAGTTAGACCCTCCCGGGCGGTAGATCGGTTAGACCCTCCCGTGTGGTAGATCGGTTAGACCCTCCCGGGTGGTAGATCGGTTAAATCCTCCCGGGTGGTAGATCGGTTAAATCCTCCCGGGTGGTAGATCGATTAGAGCCTCCCGGGTGGTAGATCGATTAGACCCTCCCGGGTGGTAGATTGATTAGACCCTCCCGCAAGGTCAAATGCTATTACTAGAGGGTTTGGGGTTAAGGTTATAATTAGGTTTAGGAGCTAGGATTAGTTTTAGGGTTAAGTTTAGGTTTAGGAGCTAGGATTAGTTTTAGGGTTAAGTTTAGGTTTAGGAGCTAGGATTAGTTTTAGGGTTAAGTTTAGGTTTAGGAGCTAGGATTAGTTTTAGGGTTAAGTTTAGGTTTAGGAGCTAGGATTAGTTTTAGGGTTAAGTTTAGGTTTAGGAGCTAGGATTAGTTTTAGGGTTAAGTTTAGGTTTAGGGGGTGAGAAGGATTACTTACCCTATCCTAGGTATTCCTTGAAGAGGTGGGGTTTCAGGTGTCTCCGGAAGGTGGTGATTGACTCCGCTGTCCTGGCGTCGTGAGTGAGTTTGTTCCACCATTGGGGGGCCAGAGCAGCGAACAGTTTTGACTGGGCTGAGCGGGAACTGTACTTCCTCAGTGGTAGGGAGGCGAGCAGGCCAGAGGTGGATGAACGCAGTGCCCTTGTTTGGGTGTAGGGCCTGATCAGAGCCTGGAGGTACTGAGGTGCCGTTCCCCTCACAGCTCCGTAGGCAAGCACCATGGTCTTGTAGCGGATGCGAGCTTCAACTGGAAGCCAGTGGAGAGAGCGGAGGAGCGGGGTGACGTGAGAGAACTTGGGAAGGTTGAACACCAGACGGGCTGCGGCGTTCTGGATGAGTTGTAGGGGTTTAATGGCACAGGCAGGGAGCCCAGCCAACAGCGAGTTGCAGTAATCAAGACGGAGATGACAAGTGCCTGGATTAGGACCTGCGCCGCTTCCTGTGTGAGGCAGGGTCGTACTCTGCGGATGTTGTAGAGCATGAACCTACAGGAACGGGACACCGCCTTGATGTTAGTTGAGAACGACAGGGTGTGTGTGTAACTATAAGGTAACAAAGCAAACAGGAGTTTTTTTTGTGTGCAGATGTGTGTGTCTTGCGATGGGGGCGTGTCGACACACCGTTAAGGTCCTTCAGTCCATCCAAAACTCCAGAATAATCCTGCTGCATCGTGAACGTAAAACGAAGAACTAAGAAACATCCTTACTTCCAATGGCAGTGACGGCCTTAGATTCAGGGGTTTTGGAGAAGTAGAGTACTTGTGTAACAGTACAACTTTAGACCGTCCCCTCGCCCATACCCGGGCGCGAACCAGGGACCCTCTGCACACATCAACAACAGTCACCCACGAAGCATCGTTACCAAGTTGACAAGTGACGTGACCGACTGAAACGCTATTTAGCGCGTACCTCCGCTGGCGAGCTAGCTATTTCACATCCGTTACACTTGGAACATGGAAGTCGTTGAGCAGGAGTCTGAGGAGGCGTTTACAGGATGGGTAAACGATGGTAGGTGGGTGGTGAGTTATCTCAATACCAAATCATTTCTGGGTAAAAAAAAATAAGCAGGGGCGCAACTTTGGTTTTAGAAGTGGTGGGGGGGGGGGACATCACTTTTTAATTACTATTACTTATTATTACTTAAAACACTCCAAATAGCCGACCCGACCACTCAGAGGTGTCCACATGGTCCTAAAGCACACCGTTGCCTCAATTAAAACTAGCGTCTTAGCAAAGAGCAATTTCACAAGAAAGAATTTTGCTCGGACTCTGGGAGTGGTCTGAGTGGATGGGAAAACTGAAAACTAGCTGTTATTGGCAGAGAGGTTTGGAACTCTCTTTCTTATTGGTCTATTAACTAATTTACTGCAAGGTGATGTCACAGTGGAACGCCAAAACTCCATCCCACCAAAACAGGCTGAAATGTCTGTTCTTTTCAAACAGCTCTTACACTAAATGGGCATTATCATAATGTTCATGAGTTCACAGTATTACTTCAACCTCATAGTGTGGAAATATACACTGCTCAAAAAAATGAAGGGAACACTAAAATAACACATCCTAGATCTGAATGAATGAAATATTCTTATTAAATACTTTTTTCTTTACAGTTGAATGTGCTGACAACAAAATCACACAAAAATTATCAACGTAAATCAAATGTATCAACCCATGGAGGTCTGGATTTGGAGTCACACTCAAAATTAAAGTGGAAAACCACACTACAGGCTGATCCAACTTTGATGTAATGTCCTTAAAACAAGTCAAAATGAGGCTCAGTAGTGTGTGTATGACCTCCCTACAACGCCTGGGCATGCTCCTGATGAGGTGGCGGATGGTCTGTGCCATCCTGGATGAGCTGCACTACCTGAGCCACTTGTGTGGGTTGTAGACTCCGTCTCATGCTGCCACTAGAGTGAAAGCACCGCCAGCATTCAAAAGTGACCAAAACATCAGCCAGGAAGCATAGGAACTGAGAAGTGGTCTGTGGTCCCCACCTGCTGAACCACTCCTTTATTGGGGGTGTCTTTGCTAATTGCCTATAATTTCCACCTGTTGTCTATTCCATTTGCACAACAGCATGTGAAATGTATTGTCAATCAGTGTTGCTTCCTAAGTGGACAGTTTGATTTCACAGAAGTGTGATTGACTTGGAGTTACATTGTGTTGTTTAAGTGTTCCCTTTATTTTTTTGAGCAGTGTATATGTATATATATCAATATACACACACACACTAAATAAAAAGGGGCACAGTGCATTAGGAATGGACACAGTGAACAAAACATTAAGAACACCTTCCTAATATTGTGTTGCACCCTCTTTTTCCCTCAGAACTGCCTCAATTCATCAGGGAAATGGACTCTACAAGGTGTCTAAAGCGTTCCACAGGGATGCTGGCCCATGTTGACTCTATAAGGTGTCGAAAGCGTTCCACAGGGATGCTGGTCCATGTTGACTCTATAAGGTGTCTAAAGCGTTCCACAGGGATGCTGGTCCATGATGACTCTACAAGGTGTCTAAAGCGTTCCACAGGGATGCTGGCCCATGTTGACTCTACAAGGTGTTGAAAGCGTTCCACAGGGATGCTGGCCCATGTTGACTCTACAAGGTGTGGAAAGCGTTCCACAGGGATGCTGGTCCATGTTGACTCTACAAGGTGTGGAAAGCGTTCCACAGGGATGCTGGCCCATGTTGACTCTACAAGGTGTGGAAAGCGTTCCACAGGGATGCTGGCCCATGTTGACTCTACAAGGTGTCGAAAGCGTTCCACAGGGATGCTGGCCCATGTTGACTCTACAAGGTGTCTAAAGCGTTCCACAGGGATGCTGGCCCATGTTGACTCTACAAGGTGTGGAAAGCGTTCCACAGGGATGCTGGCCCATGTTGACTCTACAAGGTGTGGAAAGCGTTCCACAGGGATGCTGGCCCATGTTGACTCTACAAGGTGTGGAAAGCGTTCCACAGGGATGCTGGCCCATGTTGACTCTACAAGGTGTGGAAAGCGTTCCACAGGGATGCTGGCCCATGTTGACTCTACAAGGTGTCTAAAGCGTTCCACAGGGATGCTGGCCCATGTTGACTCTACAAGGTGTGGAAAGCGTTCCACAGGGATGCTGGCCCATGTTGACTCTACAAGGTGTGGAAAGCGTTCCACAGGGATGCTGGCCCATGTTGACTCTACAAGGTGTGGAAAGCGTTCCACAGGGATGCTGGCCCATGTTGACTCTACAAGGTGTTGAAAGCGTTCCACAGGGATGCTGGCCCATGTTGACTCTACAAGGTGTTGAAAGCGTTCCACAGGGATGCTGGCCCATGTTGACTCTACAAGGTGTGGAAGCGTTCACAGGGATGCTGGCCCATGTTGACTCTACAAGGTGTTGAAAGCGTTCCACAGGGATGCTGGCCCATGTTGACTCTACAAGGTGTGGAAGCGTTCCACAGGGATGCTGGCCCATGTTGACTCTACAAGGTGTTGAAAGCGTTCCACAGGGATGCTGGTCCATGTTGACTCTACAAGGTGTCTAAAGCGTTCCACAGGGATGCTGGTCCATGTTGACTCTACAAGGTGTTGAAAGCGTTCCACAGGGATGCTGGTCCATGTTGACTCTACAAGGTGTCGAAAGCGTTCCACAGGGATGCTGGTCCATGTTGACTCTACAAGGTGTCTAAAGCGTTCCACAGGGATGCTGGTCCATGTTGACTCTATAAGGTGTCTAAAGCGTTCCACAGGGATGCTGGTCCATGTTGACTCTATAAGGTGTCTAAAGCGTTCCACAGGGATGCTGGCCCATGTTGACTCTATAAGGTGTCTAAAGCGTTCCACAGGGATGCTGGTCCATGTTGACTCTATAAGGTGTCTAAAGCGTTCCACAGGGATGCTGGCCCATGTTGACTCTACAAGGTGTCGAAAGCGTTCCACAGGGATGCTGGCCCATGTTGACTCTACAAGGTGTTGAAAGCGTTCCACAGGGATGCTGGCCCATGTTGACTCTACAAGGTGTTGAAAGCGTTCCACAGGGATGCTGGCCCCATGTTGACTCTACAAGGTGTCTAAAGCGTTCCACAGGGATGCTGGCCCATGTTGACTCTACAAGGTGTCTAAAGCGTTCCACAGGGATGCTGGTCCATGTTGACTCTACAAGGTGTTGAAAGCGTTCCACAGGGATGCTGGTCCATGTTGACTCTACAAGGTGTTGAAAGCGTTCCACAGGGATGCTGGTCCATGTTGACTCTACAAGGTGTTGAAAGCGTTCCACAGGGATGCTGGTCCATGTTGACTCTACAAGGTGTTGAAAGCGTTCCACAGGGATGCTGGCCCATGTTGACTCTACAAGGTGTTGAAAGCGTTCCACAGGGATGCTGGTCCATGTTGACTCTACAAGGTGTCTAAAGCGTTCCACAGGGATGCTGGCCCATGTTGACTCTACAAGGTGTCGAAAGCGTTCCACAGGGATGCTGGTCCATGTTGACTCTACAAGGTGTGGAAAGCGTTCCCACAGGGATGCTGGCCCATGTTGACTCTACAAGGTGTTGAAAGCGTTCCACAGGGATGCTGGCCCATGTTGACTCTACAAGGTGTGGAAAGCGTTCCACAGGGATGCTGGCCCATGTTGACTCTACAAGGTGTTGAAAGCGTTCCACAGGGATGCTGGCCCATGTTGACTCTACAAGGTGTGGGAAAGCGTTCCACAGGGATGCTGGTCCATGTTGACTCTACAAGGTGTCTGAAAGCGTTCCACAGGGATGCTGGCCCATGTTGACTCTACGAGGTGTTGAAAGCGTTCCACAGGGATGCTGGTCCATGTTGACTCTACGAGGTGTCTGAAAGCGTTCCACAGGGATGCTGGTCCATGTTGACTCTACAAGGTGTCTAAAGCGTTCCACAGGGATGCTGGCCCATGTTGACTCTACAAGGTATTGAAAGCGTTCCACAGGGATGCTGGTCCATGTTGACTCTATAAGGTGTCTAAAGCGTTCTACAGGGATGCTGGCCCATGTTGACTCTACAAGGTGTCCAAAGTGTTCCACAGGGATGCTGGCCCATGTTGACTCTACGAGGTGTTGAAAGCGTTCCACAGGGATGCTGGTCCATGTTGACTCTATAAGGTGTCTAAAGCGTTCCACAGGGTGCTGGCCCATGTTGACTCTACAAGGTGTTGAAAGCGTTCCACAGGGATGCTGGCCCATGTTGACTCAATGCTTCCCACAGTTGTGTCCAGTTGTCTGGATGTGTTTTGGGTGGTGGACCATTCTTGATAAACACGGGAAACTGTTGAGTGGAAAAACCCAGCAGCGTTGCAGTTCTTGACAGAACCAGTGTGCCTAGCACCTACTACCATACCTCGTTCAAAGGCACTTAAATCTTTGATCATTTACCCTCTCAAAGGCACCCATACACAATCTATGTCTCCAGGCTTAAAAAGCCTTCTTTAAACTTGTCTCCTCACCTTCATCTACACTGAATGGTCAGGGTTAATCTGCAGCATAGAAAGAGCAGGTGTTCCTAATGTTTTGTCCACTCTGTGTTTAACACAACCACAAACAGTAACAAAGAGTCATTTTTTATTTTAATAGTAAGACACTTATTTAAAAAAAAAAAAGTTTAATAAAAGGGGACATTTTCTTTAAATACAAACATTTTAATAAAATGTAAGCTGCCTTACCCTTACCCCCCTTCCCTCTAGAAAACTAAAAAAACTAAAATAGCCTGGATTCATAGCATCATTCAACCCTCCCTTTCCAAACGCTCCGGAGTGAAGGTTCCCCTATCTACAGATCCAAGCCCCCCCCCCCCCAAAAAAAAGTAAACCATTGGTAGGGAAAACCAAGCATCTAGGGGCAAATTCCCCTGATGGTCGCGTTCCAGGCAGCCTACATTGCAGATGTTCACCATCCACCAATGGTTGGGCAACAGATTGCTATAACATAAGATGTGCTTAGCGGACATGTTAAACACCTGTCCAGGTTGTTGTGAGATCCAGGCGTCTGCAGTGCAGTCGTTCTGGAACTGGGCTGTAAAGGTCTCATTTCCCAGCCTGTTGGGCCTGACGCCGCAGCAGCACGTAAATCTTCTCCTTGATCCAGTCCTTGTTGTGCGGCTGGTACGTCTGTGTGTCGGCACGGTACCTAAGGAGGAGACAGACGGAACGATTTATTAAAACATGGGCTGGTACGTCTGTGTGTCGGCACGGTACCTAAGGAGGAGACAGACGGAACGATTTATTAAAACATGGGCTGGTACGTCTGTGTGTCGGCACGGTACCTAAGGAGGAGACAGACGGAACGATTTATTAAAACATGGGCTGGTACGTCTGTGTCGGCACGGTACCTAAGGAGGAGACAGACGGAACGATTTATTAAAACATGGGCTGGTACGTCTGTGTGTCGGCACGGTACCTAAGGAGACAGACGGAACGATTTATTAAAACATGGGCTGGTACGTCTGTGTGTCGGCACGGTACCTAAGGAGGAGACAGAACGATTTATTAAAACATGGGCTGGTACGTCTGTGTCGGCACGGTACCTAAGGAGGAGACAGACGGAACGATTTATTAAAACATGGGCTGGTACGTCTGTATGTCGGCACGGTACCTAAGGAGGAGACAGACGGAACGATTTATTAAAACATGGGCTGGTACGTCTGTGTGTCGGCACGGTACCTAAGGAGACAGACGGAACGATTTATTAAAACATGGGCTGGTACGTCTGTGTCGGCACGGTACCTAAGGAGGAGACAGACGGAACGATTTATTAAAACATGGGCTGGTACGTCTGTGTGTCGGCACGGTACCTAAGGAGGAGACAGACGGAACAATTTATTAAAACATGGGCTGGTACGTCTGTGTGTCGGCACGGTACCTAAGGAGGAGACAGACGGAACGATTTATTAAAACATGGGCTGGTACGTCTGAGTCTGCACGGTACCTAGGAGGAGACAGACGGAACGATTTATTAAAACATGGGCTGGTACGTCTGTGAGTCTGCACGGTACCTAGGAGGAGACAGACGGAACGATTTATTAAAACATGGGCTGGCACGTCTGAGTCTGCACGGTACCTAGAGGAGACAGACGGAACGATTTATTAAAACATGGGCTGGTACGTCTGTGTGTCCGCTCGGTACCTAGGAGGAGACAGACGGGCGATTTATTAAAACATGGGCTGGTACGTCTGAGTCCGCACAGTACCTAGGAGGAGACAGACGGACCGATTTATTAAAACATGGGCTGGTACGTCTGTGAGTCTGCACGGTACCTAGGAGGAGACAGACGGAACGATTTATTAAAACATGGGCTGGTACGTCTGTGAGTCTGCACGGTACCTAGAGGAGACAGACGGAACGATTTATTAAAACATGGGCTGGTACGTCTGTGTGTCCGCTCGGTACCTAGGAGGAGACAGACGGAACGATTTATTAAAACATGGGCTGGTACGTCTGAGTCTGCACGGTACCTAGGAGGAGACAGACGGAACGATTTATTAAAACATGGGCTGGTACGTCTGTGAGTCTGCACGGTACCTAGAGGAGACAGACGGAACGATTTATTAAAACATGGGCTGGTACGTCTGTGTGTCCGCTCGGTACCTAGGAGGAGACAGACGGAACGATTTATTAAAACATGGGCTGGTACGTCTGTGAGTCTGCACGGTACCTAGGAGGAGACGGGCTGGTATGTCTGTGTGTCCGCACGGTACCTAGAGGAGACAGACGGAACGATTTATTAAAACATGGGCTGGTACGTCTGTGTGTCCGCTCGGTACTTAATGGAGAAAACACTAGCCTACGTCAATCTACTATCCCCCGTAGTACAAAAGTTGACCTATTATATTCTGCGTGAGAAATAAATATTCCAAACATAGTCTGGGACAGTTGTGGGATGCGATAGATCCCCAAATGAATACAACCACTAGTAGTGGTAGTGACTGGTTATAGTAGTGGTAGTGAGTGACTGGTTATAGTAGTGGTAGTGAGTGACTGGTTATAGTAGTGGTAGTGACTGGTTATAGTAGTGGTAGTGACTGGTTATAGTCAGTGGTAGTGACTGGTTATAGTTATAGTAGTGGTAGTGACTGGTTATAGTAGTGACTGGTTATAGTAGTGGTAGTGACTGGTTATAGTAGTGGTAGTGATGTTGTGTCTGTGTCCAAACATTATGCTTTATATTCAGGACAAAGTTAATAGCCACAGCCACAACATGGATAATCCTGAATGAATCGTGAATAATGACTGAGAAAGTTAGAGGGTCAAAGTTCATACCTCCAAGACATGCTAACCTCCCCTGTTATTGGTAATGGTGAGAGGTTAGATCATACCTCCAAGACATGCTAACCTCCCCTGTTATTGGTAATGGTGAGAGGTTAGATCATACCTCCAAGACATGCTAACCTCCCCTGTTATTGGTAATGATGAGAGGTTAGATCATACCTCCAAGACATGCTAACCTCCCCTGTTATTGGTAATGGTGAGAGGTTAGATCATACCTCCAAGACATGCTAACCTCCCCTGTTATTGGTAATGGTGAGAGGTTTGACCATACCTCCAAGACATGCTAACCTCCCCTGTTATTGGTAATGGTGAGAGGTTAGATCATACCTCCAAGACATGCTAACCTCCCCTGTTATTGGTAATGGTGAGAGGTTAGATCATATCTCCAAGACATGCTAACCTCCCCTGTTATTGGTAATGGTGAGAGGTTAGATCATACCTCCAAGACATGCTAACCTCCCCTGTTATTGGTAATGGTGAGAGGTTAGATCATACCTCCAAGACATGCTAACCTCCCCTGTTATTGGTAATGGTGAGAGGTTAGATCATACCTCCAAGACATGCTAACCTCCCCTGTTATTGGTAATGGTGAGGTTAGACCATACCTCCAAGACATGCTAACCTCCCCTGTTATTGGTAATGGTGAGAGGTTAGATTATACCTACAAGACATGCTAACCTCCCCTGTTATTGGTAATGGTGAGAGGTTAGACCATACCTCAAGACATGCTAACCTCCCTGTTATTGGTAATGGTGAGAGGTTAGATCATATCTCCAAGACATGCTAACCTCCCTGTTATTGGTAATGGTGAGAGGTTAGATCATACCTCCAAGACATGCTAACCTCCCCTGTTATTGGTAATGGTGAGAGGTTAGTTCATACCTCCAAGACATGCTAACCTCCTGTTATTGGTAATGATGAGAGGTTAGCTCATACCTCAAGACATGCTAACCTCCCTGTTATTGGTAACGGTGAGAGGTTAGATTATACCTCAAGACATGCTAACCTCCCTGTTATTGGTAATGGTGAGAGGTTAGATTATACCTCCAAGACATGCTAACCTCCCTGTTATTGGTAATGGTGAGAGGTTAGATTATACCTCCAAGACATGCTAACCTCCTGTTATTGGTAATGGTGAGAGGTTAGATCATACCTCCAAGACATGCTAACCTCCCCTGTTATTGGTAATGGTGAGAGGTTAGATCATACCTCCAAGACATGCTAACCTCCCCTGTTATTGGTAATGGTGAGAGGTTAGATCATACCTCCAAGACATGCTAACCTCCCCTGTTATTGGTAATGGTGAGAGGTTAGTTCATACCTCCAAGACATGCTAACCTCCCCTGTTATTGGTAATGGTGAGAGGTTAGATCATACCTCCAAGACATGCTAACCTCCCCTGTTATTGGTAATGGTGAGAGGTTAGATCATATCTCCAAGACATGCTAACCTCCCCTGTTATTGGTAATGGTGAGAGGTTAGATCATATCTCCAAGACATGCTAACCTCCCCTGTTATTGGTAATGGTGAGAGGTTTGACCATACCTCCAAGACATGCTAACCTCCCCTGTTATTGGTAATGGTGAGAGGTTAGATCATATCTCCAAGACATGCTAACCTCCCCTGTTATTGGTAATGGTGAGAGGTTAGATCATACCTCCAAGACATGCTAACCTCCCCTGTTATTGGTAATGGTGAGAGGTTAGATCATACCTCCAAGACATGCTAACCTCCCCTGTTATTGGTAATGGTGAGAGGTTAGTTCATACCTCCAAGACATGCTAACCTCCCCTGTTATTGGTAATGGTGAGAGGTTAGATCATATCTCCAAGACATGCTAACCTCCCCTGTTATTGGTAATGGTGAGAGGTTAGATCATACCTCCAAGACATGCTAACCTCCCCTGTTATTGGTAATGGTGAGAGGTTAGTTCATACCTCCAAGACATGCTAACCTCCCTGTTATTGGTAATGGTGAGAGGTTAGCTCATACCTCCAAGACATGCTAACCTCCCTTGTTATTGGTAATGATGAGAGGTTAGATCATACCTCAAGACATGCTAACCTCCCCTGTTATTGGTAATGGTGAGAGGTTAGATCATACCTCCAAGACATGCTAACCTCCCCTGTTATTGGTAATGGTGAGAGATTAGATCATATCTCCAAGACATGCTAACCTCCCCTGTTATTGGTAATGGTGAGAGGTTAGATTATATCTCCAAGACATGCTAACCTCCCCTGTTATTGGTAATGGTGAGAGGTTAGATTATACCTCCAAGACATGCTAACCTCCTGTTATTGGTGAGAGGTTAGTTCATACCTCCAAGACATGCTAACCTCCCTGTTATTGGTAATGGTGAGAGGTTAGATCATACCTCCAAGACATGCTAACCTCCCCTGTTATTGGTAATGGTGAGAGGTTAGTTCATCATAAATCACCTGTACAGCAGGTTTGAAACCTAGGACGGCTCTTAACAGAGTAATACAAACTTCGGTAAACACTTAAAAAGTCTGTGGATATAAAGCATTTTTACACGTTATACGCATAGACACACTTGCCATAATTACAATTCACAACACAATCGCAGGTTAATAATATATATTAATTCCCAGACAAAAATAAATGGATTTGATCCCGTTCAGACAGGGACCTTGTACTGTGGGGAAATACCAGGTCATCATCACTACAGCACCACACTACAGCACCACACTACACTACAGCACCACAATACAGCACCACTACACTACAGCACCACCACACTACAGCACCACCACACTACAGCACCACCACACTACAGCACCACCACACTACAGCAACCACAATACAGCACCACCACACTACAGCACCACACTACAGCACCACCACACTACAGCACCACACTCCATTCTACAGTACCACACTACAGCACCACACTACAGCACCACACTCCATTCTACAGTACCACACTACAGCACCACCACACTACAGCACCACACTACAGCACCACCACACCACCACACTCCATTCTACAGTACCACACTACAGCACCACACTACACCACCACACCACAGCACCACTCTACAGCACCACACTCCATTCTACAGTACCACACTACAGCACCACACTACAGCACCACCACACTACAGCACCACCACACTACAGCACCACCACACTACAGCACCACCACACTACAGCACCACACTACACTACAGCACCACACTACAGCACCACCACACTACAGCACCACCACACTACAGCACCACAATCCATTCTACAGCACCACACTACAGCACCACACTACAGCACCACACTCCATTCTACAGCACCACACTCCATTCTACAGCACCACACTACAGCACCACACTCCATTCTACAGCACCACACTCCATTCTACAGCACCACACTCCATTCTACAGCACCACACTCCATTCTACAGCACCACACTCCAGCACCACACTCCATTCTACAGCACCACACTCCATTCTACAGCACCACAGCCAATGATATAGAAAGTCAACATTTCACACAGTAGGGTATATGAAATACTTGTCAACCTGTTTTAAAACTGATCCTCTGTGTCTCACTGGAAACTGTTAAGTCTCGGTGTACGGTGTCCACTGTTTTACGAACGACTCCCGTTGTTGTCACCTCAGAGAGAGTGTAACGTTGGCCCGGCCCGACAGCAACGTTGGCCCGGCCCGACAGCAACGTTGGCCCGGCCCGACAGCAACGTTGGCCCGGCCCGACAGCAACGTTGGCCCGGCCCGACAGCAACGTTGGCCCGGCCCGGCAGCAACGTTAGCCCGGCCCGGCAGCAACGTTAGCCCGGCCCGGCAGCAACGTTAGCCCGGCCCGGCAGCAACGTTAGCCCGGCCCGGCAGCAACGTTAGCCCGGCCCGACAGTAACGTTAGCCCGGTGTTAAAACCTGAGCACACACCTGCTGGTGATTAAGTTTCAGCCTTGCTTAACAGATAGGTGGAGAATTGGGACGCAACCTAAAGTATGTACACGTTTTCGTATTTATTTAAACTTTTATTTAACTAGACAAGTCAGTTAAGAACAAGTTCTTATTACCAATGACGGCCTAGGAACAGTGGGTTAACTGCCCGTTCAGGGGCAGAACGACTAGGAACAGTACCTCGTTCTGCCGACAGATTTTTACCTTGTCAGCTTGGAGATTCGATCCAGCAACCTTTCGATTACTGGCCCAACGCTCTAACCACCGGGCCACCTGCCTCCTCTAACCACCGGGCCACCTGCCTCCTCTAACCACCGGGCCACCTGCCTCCTCTAACCACCGGGCCACCTGCCTCCTCTAACCACTAGGCCACCTGCCTCCTCTAACCACTAGGCCACCTGCCTCCTCTAACCACCGGGCCACCTGCCTCCTCTAACCACCGGGCCACCTGCCTCCTCTAACCACCGGGCCACCTGCCTCCTCTAACCACTAGGCCACCTGCCTCCTCTAACCACTAGGCCACCTGCCTCCTCTAACCACTAGGCCAATTTACGCTTTTAAATCTTTGACAGGGACGGCGAACTTCAGGAAAAGGTTGGAAAATCCAGACACGTCGAAATCCGTGTGAAAAACCAAGTACAGCAGTTTGACTTACACCAAGCAGCTGAGGTCAGCCAGGTCATGGATGAAGTCAAACAGTTGACTGATGTCATAGGTGATGGATGGTGTGTTGGGGTTCATTCTCTTCAGGTGCTCCTCGTACATCTTACACACGCCTGGAAGGAGAGACATACATCCGTCACAGGCATCAAAATTCACCCACAAATGACAACAGGTCTAGGCATAATTGAGAAAGTGATTAGGTCATTTTATGAATTGCCCAGCATGCAACACCATTAAAAAGAGGATTGTTAGCCTTTTGGTTACCCCACAGTGCACAATAATGAAGTCTATTCCTGCTGAAATGGTAAACCACTACTTTAAGATGAAGCACCCCCAAGCATTCAGATGGGACAAGGACTGGGTATTTAGCCTATGGGGTGGAGCTCTCAACCCTGTTCCCAGAGAGCTGCCCTCCTATAGGTTCACTCCAAGCCTGTTCCTGTAGAGCTACGATCCTATAGGTTCACTCCAAGCCTGTTCCTGTAGAGCTACGATCCTATAGGTTCACTCCAAGCCTGTTCCTGTAGAGCTACCCTCCTATAGGTTCACTCCAAGCCTGTTCCTGTAGAGCTACCCTCCTATAGGTTCACTCCAAGCCTGTTCCTGTAGAGCTACCCTCCTATAGGTTCACTCCAAGCCTGTTCCTGTAGAGCAACCCTCCTATAGGTTCACTCCAAGCCTGTTCCTGTAGAGCTACCCTCCTATAGGTTCACTCCAAGCCTGTTCCTGTAGAGCTACCCTCCTATAGGTTCACTCCAAGCCTGTTCCTGTAGAGCTACCCTCCTATAGGTTCACTCCAAGCCTGTTCCTGTAGAGCAACCCTCCTATAGGTTCACTCCAAGCCTGTTCCTGTAGAGCTACCCTCCTATAGGTTCACTCCAAGCCTGTTCCTGTAGAGCAACCCTCCTATAGGTTCACTCCAAGCCTGTTCCTGTAGAGCTACGATCCTATAGGTTCACTCCAAGCCTGTTCCTGTAGAGCTACCATCCTATAGGTTCACTCCAAGCCTGTTCCTGTAGAGCTACCATCCTATAGGTTCACTCCAAGCCTGTTCCTGTAGAGCTACCCTCCTATAGGTTCACTCCAAGCCTGTTCCTGGAGAGCTACCATCCTATAGGTTCACTCCAAGCCTGTTCCTGTAGAGCTACCATCCTGTTCACTCCAAGCCTGTTCCTGTAGAGCTACCATCCTATAGGTTCACACCAACCCTGTTCCTGTAGAGCTACCATCCTATAGGTTCACACCAACCCTGTTCCTGTAGAGCTACCGTCTATAGGTTCACTCCAAAACCAGCACACCTGGGGGCTGTCAATTTACCTTCCATGCACTCGTTGACTGATTCATAGTCAGCATACGTCCGTCCCTCTGGTCTCTTAGTGGGCTGGACCAACAGGATCGTATGAGACTGTAACAATAACAGAACGCCCAGTAGGCGTGTCAGTAACAGAACGCAGTAGGCGTGTCAGTAACAGAACGCAGTAGGCGTGTCAGTAACAGAACGCAGTAGGCGTGTCAGTAACAGAACGCAGTAGGCGTGTCAGTAACAGAACGCAGTAGGCGTGTCAGTAACAGAACGCAGTAGGCGTGTCAGTAACAGAACGCAGTAGACGTGTCAGTAACAGAACGCAGTAGACGTGTCAGTAACAGAACGCAGTAGGCGTGTCAGTAACAGAACGCAGTAGGCGTGTCAGTAACAGAACGCAGTAGGCGTGTCAGTAACAGAACGCAGTAGGCGTGTCAGTAACAGAACGCAGTAGGCGTGTCAGTAACAGAACGCAGTAGGCGTGTCAGTAACAGAACGCAGTAGGCGTGTCAGTAACAGAACGCAGTAGGCGTGTCAGTAACAGAACGCAGTAGACGTGTCAGTAACAGAACGCAGTAGACGTGTCAGTAACAGAACGCAGTAGACGTGTCAGTAACAGAACGCAGTAGACGTGTCAGTAACAGAACGCAGTAGACGTGTCAGTAACAGAACGCAGTAGACATGTCAGTTCTCAAATCAACTTTTCAGTTTCAGTAAGATTAATACAACTCAAATACCAGGTTAGTGGTATTTTATAGCATCTCTGTCAGGCAGTAGAACACGCAGCCCCGTCGAGCAGTAGAACGCGCAGCCCCGTCGAGCAGTAGAACGCGCAGCCCCGTCGAGCGCAGTAGAACGCGCAGCCCCGTCGAGCGCAGTAGAACGCGCAGCCCCGTCGAGCGCAGTAGAACGCGCAGCCCCGTCGAGCGCAGTAGAACGCGCAGCCCCGTCGACGCAGTAGAACGCGCAGCCCCGTCGAGCGCAGTAGAACGCGCAGCCCGTCGAGCGCAGTAGAACGCGCAGCCCGTCGAGCGCAGTAGAACGCGCAGCCCCGTCGGCGCAGTAGAACGCGCAGCCCCGTCGGCGCAGTAGAACGCGCAGCCCCGTCGGCGCAGTAGAACGCGCAGCCCCGTCGAGCGCAGTAGAACGCGCAGCCCCGTCGAGCGCAGTAGAACGCGCAGCCCGTCGAGCGCAGTAGAACGCGCAGCCCCGTCGAGCGCAGTAGAACGCGCAGCCCCGTCGAGCGCAGTAGAACGCGCAGCCCCGTCGAGCGCAGTAGAACGCGCAGCCCCGTCGAGCGCAGTAGAACGCGCAGCCCCGTCGGCGCAGTAGAACGCGCAGCCCGTCGAGCGCAGTAGAACGCGCAGCCCGTCGAGCGCAGTAGAACGCGCAGCCCCGTCGAGCGCAGTAGAACGCGCCAGCCCCGTCGGCGCAGTAGAACGCGCAGCCCCGTCGAGCGCAGTAGAACGCGCAGCCCCGTCGAGCGCAGTAGAACGCGCAGCCCCGTCGAGCGCAGTAGAACGCGCAGTAGAACGCGCAGCCCCGTCGAGCAGTAGAACGCGCAGCCCCGTCGAGCAGTAGAACGCGCAGCCCCGTCGGGCAGTAGAACGCGCAGCCCCGTCGGGCAGTAGAACGCGCAGCCCGTCGAGCAGTAGAACGCGCAGCCCCGTCGAGCAGTAGAACGCGCAGCCCCGTCGAGCAGTAGAACGCGCAGCCCCGTCGAGCAGTAGAACGCGCAGCCCCGTCGAGCAGTAGAACGCGCAGCCCCGTCCCGAGCAGTAGAACGCGCAGCCCCGTCGAGCAGTAGAACGCGCAGCCCCGTCGAGCAGTAGAACGCGCAGCCCGTCGAGCAGTAGAACGCGCAGCCCCGTCGAGCAGTAGAACGCGCAGCCCCGTCGAGCAGTAGAACGCGCAGCCCCGTCGAGCAGTAGAACGCGCAGCCCCGTCGAGCAGTAGAACGCGCAGCCCCGTCGAGCAGTAGAACGCGCAGCCCCGTCGAGCAGTAGAACGCGCAGCCCCGTCGAGCAGTAGAACGCGCAGCCCCGTCGAGCAGTAGAACGCGCAGCCCCGTCGAGCAGTAGAACGCGCAGCCCCGTCGAGCAGTAGAACGCGCAGCCCCGTCGAGCAGTAGAACGCGCAGCCCCGTCGAGCAGTAGAACGCGCAGCCCCGTCGAGCAGTAGAACGCGCAGCCCCGTCGAGCAGTAGAACGCGCAGCCCCGTCGAGCAGTAGAACGCGCAGCCCCGTCGAGCAGTAGAACGCGCAGCCCAGACACTGTAGCAGTTTCACACAGATCCACAAGGTGCCTCCAGTTGAGGAACCACACTTTCTCCCGAATTAGGCGTGTGTTCAGTGCATGCTCCATTACACAGGTGGCCGCCGCTGTCTGTCTTCCATAAAACATGCGCTGTAACATGGATATATGGCCGTGTGGAAACAAGGTGAGTATCTTTTTCACCTTTTTATTATTTCTCGCTGATATGAAAGAGAAGGAAGGTCCTTATGCCTCCAAACCCGTACCGTACCGCAAGCGACGCGTTTTAATGTTCAGATTGAGTTTCGGGATTTTTAACTAAACCTCCCCTTACACGAGACGCCTTTGTCCAATGACGAATGTAATGTGGAACAGAGTGATGACAAAGGGCTACAGTAACTCGGAATACAACACAGGATGACAATGACTGGTTAATTAACACGCAGACTGAACATATATAACTGAACGTTATTATAACACGATGTAATATAAGAAGCTGGTATACGACCGTCATATGTTTAAAAACGACTCACTTCATTAGCAAACTAGTTAACGTTCATCCGTTCGTTGATTGACATGTGTGCAGTTTTAAAACAAGGCTAGCTGGTAATCTACTCAATCATTTCCCCCAGGTAAACTACTCGAATGCAAATCTATTGATGTTATTTAAAAAAAATACAACTAACCATAATTCCTTCGCCGTGCTCTTGAAGTAAGTAAGATTTCTCGTGCTACGCGATTTAGATTTGATGGCACAACAAGACCGGAAGTGACTTTTGATACCGGAAGAATTACTTTCGGAACGCGAGAAGGGTTTAGTGCTATTTTCTAATCCTTGGGACGTTCCTAAACGAGTGTTACCATGTTTGCGGTTTTCAAGCTAAAATTGGACTGCTTTGAAAACGATGTCGCGGGTGAAAATGTATTGGTGGCT
Source organism: Oncorhynchus keta (assembly GCF_023373465.1). Lineage (NCBI taxonomy): Eukaryota > Metazoa > Chordata > Actinopteri > Salmoniformes > Salmonidae > Oncorhynchus > Oncorhynchus keta. Next base: position 70,174 of record NW_026284534.1, read on the forward strand.
GTCTGCGGGCTTTGGGGCTATTTCTAACTTGCACCGCGGTCACCATGGCATTTTTCTTAAATATACACATATTTGTGTGACCTGCTGTATGTAGACTGTCAGGCACGCTGTTCCTCAGTAGCCCATTCCAGCAGGCCATTGGGAAACACAAGCACTTCTTTTCTCGAAATCGCCTCGCTATTCATGTTGAATAAATTAATCTGTTAATTTTAGCTAAGAACGCTGCTTAAATCGTTCAGTTTACATCTTGTCAAGTCTACTGTATACTATCTGAAATGAGATGTAGGCCTATCAGGGGCTGTAGGCTACCTACCTTTTATCTAAGCAAACCATGGCAAAATTGAATGACAATCATAAACCCTGATTTTTGTTAGTAGCCTATGCCTATTCAAATTACAAGTCAATCTCTGAAAATTTATAACGGTTTTTAGTCTGAACATCTGGCACATAATAACAGCAGAATTGCCAAGTGTTCATCGAAGTGTTTCTTGCTCAGAGATTGAGATCCAATGCCCAACGTTCATCACTCAAACTCTTCTGTCAGATGTACTATGGTTATGCACAATGCGCAAAGGGGATTTATTTACAAGTATAAACCTGGTTCGAAACCTTGAATACTGATTGGCTGAAAGCCGTGCTATATTTAAGAATTAAAGCCCGAGGGGGTGTGATATATGGACAATATACCACAGCTAAGGTCTGTTCTTAAGCTCGACGCAAGCGGAGTGCCTGGATACAGCCCTTAGTTGTGGTATATTGGTCATATATCCCAAATCCCGAGGTGCCTTATTGCTAATATAAACTGGTTACCAACCTACTTAGAGCAGTAAAAATGCATGTTTTGTCCTACCCGTGTTATACGGTCTGATATACTACGGCTGTCAGCCAATCAGCATTCAGGTTTCGAACCAACCAGTTTATAACAGACCATATACCACAGGTTTGACAAAACACACCGTTTTACTGTTCTAATTACGTTGGTAACCAGTATATAATAGCAATAAGGCACCCCCAGGGGCTTGTGGAAGACGTCCCTAACCCATTGAAGTTAAGAAAATATTAAAAGGTTACAGTGAGGGTTAGGTAAGGGTTAATGGTTAAGGTAGGGGGTTAAAAGGGATACTTCGAGATTCTGGCAATGAAGCCGTTTATCTACTTCCCCAGAGTCTGATGAACTCATGGATACCATCCAGTATGAAGGAAGTTTCACAAGCCAATGCTAACTAGCGTTAGCGCAATGTATGCAAGTCTATATTATCTACTATTATGCTAGCTGATACCATACACGTCCAGTCATTGCGCTAACGCTAATTAGCAATTGCGCTAACTCTTGGTGTTTTGTATTTTATTTGGAATCCCCATTAGCTGTTTCAAAAGCAGCGGTTACTCTTCCTGGGGTCCAACACAAAACATGAAACATGACATAATACAGGACATTAATAAACAAGAACAGCTCAAGGACAATACGATGTGTATTTTTTTAAAGGCACATATCAATACATAAACACAGACTATCAAGGAGGGGAGTGCCTTGAAGTGTTGCTTTCTCTGCCCTCATATCAATACATAAACACAGACTATCTAGGTCCAATAGGGGAGAGGTGTTGCTTTCTCTGCCCTCATATCAATACATAAACACAAACTATCTAGGTCCAATAGGGGAGAGGTGTTGCTTTCTCTGCCCTCATATCAATACATAAACACAAACTATCTAGGTCCAATAGGGGAGAGGTGTTGCTTTCTCTGCCCTCATATCAATACATAAACACAGACTATCTAGGTCCAATAGGGGAGTGGTGTTGCTTTCTCTGCCCTCATATCAATACATAAACACAAACTATCTAGGTCCAATAGGGGAGAGGTGTTGCTTTCTCTGCCCTCATATCAATACATAAACACAGACTATCTAGGTCCAATAGGGGAGAGGTGTTGCTTTCTCTGCCCTCATATCAATACATAAACACAGACTATCTAGGTCCAATAGGGGAGAGGTGTTGCTTTATCTGCCCTCATATCAATACATAAACAGACTATCTAGGTCCACTAGGGGAGAGGTGTTGCTTTATCTGCCCTCATATCAATACATAAACACAAACTATCTAGGTCCAATAGGGGAGAGGTGTTGCTTTCTCTGCCCTCATATCAATACATAAACACAAACTATCTAGGTCCACTAGGGGAGAGGTGTTGCTTTCTCTGCCCTCATATCAATACATAAACACAAACTATCTAGGTCCAATAGGGGAGAGGTGTTGCTTTCTCTGCCCTCATATCAAGACATAAACACAAACTATCTAGGTCCACTAGGGGAGAGGTGTTGCTTTCTCTGCCCTCATATCAATACATAAACACAGACTATCTAGGTCCAATAGGGGAGAGGTGTTGCTTTCTCTGCCCTCATATCAATACATAAACACAGACTATCTGGGTCCACTAGGGGAGAGGTGTTGCTTTCTCTGCCCTCATATCAATACATAAACAGACTATCTAGGTCCACTAGGGGAGAGGTGTTGCTTTCTCTGCCCTCATATCAATACATAAACACAAACTATCTAGGTCCACTAGGGGAGAGGTGTTGCTTTCAGGATCGTATGAGACTGGACCAACAGGATCGTATGAGACTGGACCAACAGGATCGTATGAGACTGGACCAACAGGATCGTATGAGACTGGACCAACAGGATCGTATGAGACTGGACCAACAGGATCGTATGAGACTGGACCAACAGGATCGTATGAGACTGTAACAACACCATAGTCTTAGCCAAGAGAGACTGGCAGCATAGTATTTATGTAATCTCTCTGATTACAATGAAGAGCAAGACGTGCAGCTCTGTTCTGGGCCAGCTGCAACTTAGGTCTTTCCTTGCAGCACTGGAGCACACGACTGGACAATAATCAAGATTAGATACAACTAGAGCCTGCAGGACTTGACTACAACTGGACAATAATCAAGATTAGACTAAACTAGAGCCTGCAGGACTTGACTACAACTGGACAATAATCAAGGTTAGATAAAAACTAGAGCCTGCAGGACTTGACTACGACTAGACAATAATCAAGATTAGATCAAACTAGAGCCTGCAGGACTTGACTACGACTAGACAATAATCAAGATTAGATCAAACTAGAGCCTGCAGGACTTGACTACAACTGGACAATAATCAAGGTTAGATAAAAACTAGAGCCTGCAGGACTTGACTACGACTGGATAATAATCAAGATTAGATAAAACTAGAGCCTGCAGGACTTGACTACGACTGGACAATAATCAAGATTAGATAAAACTAGAGCCTGCAGGACGTGACTACGACTAGACAATAATCAAGATTAGACAATACTAGAGCCTGCAGGACTTGACTACGACTGGACAATAATCAAGATTAGATAAAACTAGAGCCTGCAGGACTTGACTACAACTGGACAATAATCAAGATTATATAAAACGAGAGCCTGCAGGACTTGACTACGACTAGACAATAATCAAGATTAGACTAAACTAGAGCCTGCAGGACTTCCGTTTTGGAGAGTGGTGTCAGAAAAGTAGCGCATCTATTTTTCCCCATCAAGATTTACATGCTAAAATCGCTGCATTTAAAGTACACCAACATTTTTTCCCATCATTCTTTATGTCATTGATCTTGGCTTCATAATACAGTTTCTTGTTCTTCTTGTTGTTGAGTTTAGTCACATAATTTCTCAGTTTGCAGTAAATCAGCCAATCAGATGTGCAGCCAGACTTATTAGCCACTCCTTTTGCCCCCATTTCTTTCAATCATATAGTTTTTAAATTCCTCATCAATCCATGGAGCCTCAACAGTTCTAACGGTCAGTTTCTTAACAGGTTCATGTTTATCAATAACTGGAAGAAGCAATTTCAGAAGTTCATCAAGTGCAGCGTCTGGATGCTCCTCATTAATCACATCAGACCAACAAATATTTTATATGTTTAGTGAGTCCTCCAGATCAGAGGCAGTAGGGATGACCAGGGATGTTCTCTGTTTAGCGAGTCCTCCAGATCAGATGCAGTAGGGATGACCAGGGATGTTCTCTGTTTAGTGAGTCCTCCAGATCAGAGGCAGTAGGGATGACCAGGGATGTGTTCTGTTTAGCGAGTCCTCCAGATCAGAGGCAGTAGGGATGACCAGGGATGTTCTCTGTTTAGTGAGTCCTCCAGATCAGAGGCAGTAGGGATGACCAGGGATGTTCTCTGTTTAGTGAGTCCTCCAGATCAGAGGCAGTAGGGATGACCAGGGATGTTCTCTGTTTAGTGTGTCCTCCAGATCAGAGGCAGTAGGGATGACCAGGGATGTTCTCTGTTTAGCGAGTCCTCCAGATCAGAGGCAGTAGGGATGACCAGGGATGTTCTCTGTTTAGTGAGTCCACCAGATCAGAGGCAGTATGGATGACCAGGGATGTTCTCTGTTTAGCGAGTCCTCCAGATCAGAGGCAGTAGGGATGACCAGGGATGTTCTGTTTAGCGAGTCCACCAGATCAGAGGCAGTCGGGATGACCAGGGATGTTCTCTGTTTAGCGAGTCCTCCAGATCAGAGGCAGTAGGGATGACCAGGCATGTTCTCTGTTTAGCGAGTCCTCCAGATCAGAGGCAGTAGGGATGACCAGGGATGTTCTCTGTTTAGCGAGTCCTCCAGATCAGAGGCAGTAGTGATGACCAGGGATGTTCTCTGTTTAGCGAGTCCGCCAGGTCAGGAGCAGTAGGGATGACCAGGGATGTTCTCTGTTTAGTGAGTCCTCCAGATCAGAGGCAGTAGTGATGACCAGGGATGTTCTCTGTTTAGCGAGTCCGCCAGATCAGAGGCAGTAGGGATAACCAGGGATGTTCTCTGTTTAGTGAGTCCTCCAGATCAGAGGCAGTAGGGATAACCAGGGATGTTCTCTGTTTAGTGAGTCCTCCAGATCAGAGGCAGTAGGGATGACCAGGGATGTTCTCTGTTTAGTGAGTCCTCCAGATCAGAGGCAGTAGGGATGACCAGGGATGTTCTCTGTTTAGTGAGTCCTCCAGATCAGAGGCAGTAGGGATGACTAGGGATGTTCTCTGTTTAGCGAGTCCTCCAGATCAGAGGAGGTAGGGATGACCAGGGATGTTCTCTGTTTAGCGAGTCCTCCAGATCAGAGGCAGTAGGGATGACCAGGGATGTTCTCTGTTTAGTGAGTCCTCCAGATCAGAGGCAGTAGGGATGACCAGGGATGTTCTCTGTTTAGCGAGTCCTCCAGATCAGAGGCAGTAGGGATGACCAGGGATGTTCTCTGTTTAGCGAGTCCTCCAGATCAGAGACAGTCGGGGATGACCAGGGATGTTCTCTGTTTAGTTAGTCCTCCAGATCAGAGGCAGTAGGGATGACCAGGGATGTTCTCTGTTTAGCGAGTCCTCCAGATCAGAGGCAGTAGGGATGACCGGGGATGTTCTCTGTTTAGTGAGTCCTCCAGATCAGAGGCAGTAGGGATGACCAGGGATGTTCTCTCGATAAGTGTGTGAATTGGACCATTTTCCTGTCAAAATGTAACGAGTACTTTTGTGTGTCAAGAAAAATGTATGGAGTAAAAAGTACATCATTTTCTTTAGGTAATGTAGTGAACTAAAAGTACAAGTTGGTAAAAACATAAATAGTAAAGTAAATAACAGATACCCCCCAAAAAACAACTGAAGTATTACTTTCAAGTATTTTTACTTAAGTACTTTACACCACTGATATTCAGGTCCCTAAAAAGTAAGACCTCTCTGTTTCCAGAACATACTATAAGAGAGACCCAGACACGGGAGGCAGATGGTTTGAGTCTTGATATCTATTAAACAATCCAAAAGGGGGAGGCAAGAGAATGGTCGTGGACAGGTCAAAGGTCAAAACCATTTCAGAGACCAGGAGGTACAGAGTGACAGGCAGGCAGGCAGGTATGGAGTCCAGAAAACAGGTCAGGGTCAAAATTAGGAGGACTAACAAAAGAGAATAGAAGCAGGAGTACGGGAAAAACACTGGTTGACTTGAAAAACATACAAGACGAACTGGCACAGAGAGACAGGAAACACAGGGATAAATACACTGGTACAGAGAGACAGGAAACACAGGGATAAATACACTGGTACAGAGAGACAGGAAACACAGGGATAAATACACTGGTACAGAGATACAGGAAACACCTCCCCTCTAAGCATTACAGGGATATGGCTCTGAATATATACAGCAACACCTCCCCTATAAACATTACAGGGATATGGCTCTGAATATATACAGTAACACCTCCCCTATAAACATTACAGGGATATGGCTCTGAATATATACAACACCTCCCCCATAAACATTACAGGGATATAGCTCTGAATATATACAGCAACACCTCCCCTATAAACATTACAGGGATATGGCTCTGAATATATACAACACCTCCCCCATAAACATTACAGGGATATAGCTCTGAATATATACAGCAACACCTCCCCTATAAACATTACAGGGATATGGCTCTGAATATATACAGTAACACCTCCCCTATAAACATTACAGGGATATGGCTCTGAATATATACAACACCTCCCCTATAAACATTACAGGGACATGGCTCTGAATATATACAACACCTCCTCTATAAACATTACAGGGATATGGCTCTGAATATATACAACAACACCTCCCCTATAAACATTACAGGGATATAGCTCTGAATATATACAGCAACACCTCCCCTATAAACATTACAGGGATATGGCTCTGAATATATACAGTAACACCTCCCTATAAACATTACAGGGATATGGCTCTGAATATATACAACAACACCTCCCCTATAAACATTACAGGGATATGGCTCTGAATATATACAACACCTCCCCTATAAACATTACAGGGATATGGCTCTGAATATATACAACACCTCCCTATAAACATTACAGGGATATGGCTCTGAATATATACAGCAACACCTCCCCTATAAACATTACAGGGATATGGCTCTGAATATATACAGCAACACCTCCCCTATAAACATTACAGGGATATGGCTCTGAATATATACAGCAACACCTCCCCTATAAACATTACAGGGATATGGCTCTGAATATATACAGCAACACCTCCCCTATAAACATTACAGGGATATGGCTCTGAATATATACAGTAACACCTCCCCTATAAACATTACAGGGATATGGCTCTGAATATATACAACACCTCCCCCATAAACATTACAGGGATATAGCTCTGAATATATACAGCAACACCTCCCCTATAAACATTACAGGGATATGGCTCTGAATATATACAACACCTCCCCCATAAACATTACAGGGATATAGCTCTGAATATATACAGCAACACCTCCCCTATAAACATTACAGGGATATGGCTCTGAATATATACAGTAACACCTTCCCTATAAACATTACAGGGATATGGCTCTGAATATATACAACACCTCCCCTATAAACATTACAGGGACATGGCTCTGAATATATACAACACCTCCTCTATAAACATTACAGGGATATGGCTCTGAATATATACAACAACACCTCCCCTATAAACATTACAGGGATATAGCTCTGAATATATACAGCAACACCTCCCCTATAAACATTACAGAGATATGGCTCTGAATATATACAGTAACACCTCCCCTATAAACATTACAGGGATATGGCTCTGAATATATACAACAACACCTCCCCTATAAACATTACAGGGATATGGCTCTGAATATATACAACACCTCCCCTATAAACATTACAGGGATATGGCTCTGAATATATACAACACCTCCCCTATAAACATTACAGGGATATGGCTCTGAATATATACAGCAACACCTCCCCTATAAACATTACAGGGATATGGCTCTGAATATATACAGCAACACCTCCCCTATAAACATTACAGGGATATGGCTCTGAATATATACAGCAACACCTCCCCTATAAACATTACAGGGATATGGCTCTGAATATATACAGCAACACCTCCCTATAAACATTACAGGGATATGGCTCTGAATATATACAGCAACACCTCCCCTATAAACATTACAGGGATATGGCTCTGAATATATACAGCAACACCTCCCCTATAAACATTACAGGGATATGGCTCTGAATATATACAACACCTCCCCCATAAGCATTCCTGTCTCTTCTATAGATGTTATATCCTTGTATTTATACTGCTGTATCATCAAATGAATTATCCAAGTGAGTCTCAGAAATGGCTAATATATTAATGTTATCTGATGTTAGCAAGTTATTGATTTCATGAACCTTATTTCTAAGGCTACATGTATTAATATGGTCTGTTTCCGGTCCTTTCCTGGGTAGCTGATCAGAGACAGACATGATATGGACAAGAACAAAGAAAGCAAGAGAAACAGAATATTAATTCAGCAGTCCATTCATCAGTTGGTGTATGTGTGTGCTGTAGGGTTGAAGCAACGAACCCACAGGCTTGGCTCTCTCATCCCTTCCAGGCTTCCGGGGAGGGAGGGTGGACAATGAGCCTGTCATAGCGGATGTAAGCAATGTCCCCACGCGCTCTGCTCTGGCAGCTTTCATGGCTGGGATCAGTTATTTCCTCTAGTTAGAAACTTCCTTAAAACTACACACAACATGACAAATGTATCCACGAGTCTGACTCTGGGGATGTAGACAAAAAAAAAAAAGCTTAATTTCTAAAAATAAAATAAAAATCCCGATTCCCGAAGTAACCCTTTATTAATAAGGTTCGGTGTTTTTCGGTATGAACTTCCCAAACATCCCAGATAGCACTGACCATAGGGGAAAGTACGGCAGCCTAATGGTGTCTTGAACACAGAAAGGAACAACAAGGAAGACAATTACCGCGTTTCAACCGCAGAATTTCAACACATTCAACCTTTTTCTTTTAAAATTAAATCATTGAAGCAAGCAAGCAAGCCAGTACCGCCTTGTGATAGTAGGTAAGAAACAGCAGCAAAATGTGCCTGTCAGTAAACTCGACCTTCTCTAAACAAAGCAGAAACGGATGTTAGTCGAGCTAAGCTAAAATAGCTGCGAATCGGGAAGAGGAAAAGTGAATTATTTACCTAACAGTAACGTTAGCTACTGACCACGCCTTTGTTATGGAAAGGAAATGGTTGAATTCAATGCTGATTTGAGTATTTTGTGTGTCCCCCACATCTAGCTTTGGGGCTAATATAATCTAGTTTGTTATACCATGCATTATGCTAGTTACTAGCGAGACAGGAGGAGGGACGACTGGTGAATTTCTCGACCAGACGCCTTTTTTGGCGTATTGCCTCCGATCGCAATGTACATTCCACCTTGTGACAAAACAAATAAATAAACGCAGTACCATCTAACCCTGCACTTATACACTATCCCCCCCCCCAAACCCCTTCCCAGTGGCTCCCTGGGCGAACCCCGCCTTCGGTTCTGCACTACCTGTCATTTCTATTCAGATATTTTGGAACAACACAAATAAATAATCTTACCATTTAACACTATATAATATATCTATATATATACAAAAATAAGACTCGTACATATCAAAAATAAGTAGCAAAGACAAATAGAAACAAATTTGTGTTGATTTGGCACTCGAGCATTACCCATCCCCCAACACTGTCAACCAAGAGTCGAGACTAAACCCATTCACCTTGGTGCTGTGTAGACTCGTTTTATATTATTCTTAACGATTTCACACAAACCAGGAAAAAAAATTCAACAATATGTCTGTGAAACTATATATTCACAGTATTATGACTGAAGTGAAGTGTGGTTTATTTGGTAGCATTTCATAGTGTGACTGATTTTACTAATTGCATTAGTACTGTACAAAGTTAGAGGTGTGCTATTTGATAGATTCCCCCGTTCCCCCTACCCTGGGCTTCCAGTGGGGAGACCTGAGGTCAACCTACCCCCTCCCCATCTCGTACTTCTGAGTGAGAGACCTTCCCAGGCAGTAGCCTCCCTAGCTCAAAAACTAGAATCAGGGCGCCCACTCCGACAAGGTTAATTAACCCACAGTCCCAAACGGTGACAAGATATCATTGATGTGACAAGGCAAATGAACAATAGAAAACCGATCGCGCAAAATATCACCATTCCGATTTTATTGTTGTTGTTGGGCGGTTGTTCTGTTTCGCCCCCCCTGACAAGATGCCACGCTGGGTGGCTGCCCCCCTGACAAGATGCCACGCTGGGTGGCTGCCCATGTCGCTGGGTGGCTGCCCCCCTGACAAGATGCCACGCTGGGTGGCTGCCCATGTCGCTGGGTGGCTGCCCCCCTGACAAGATGCCACGCTGGGTGGCTGCCCATGTCGCTGGGTGGCTGCCCCCCTGACAAGATGCCACGCTGGGTGGCTGTCCCCCTCACAAGATGCCACGCTGGGTGGCTGCCCCCCTGACAAGATGCCACGCTGGGTGGCTGTCCCCCTGACAAGATGCCACGCTGGGTGGCTGCCCCCCTGACAAGATGCCACGCTGGGTGGCTGTCCCCCTGACAAGATGCCACGCTGGGTGGCTGTCCCCCTGACAAGATGCCACGCTGGGTGGCTGGCCCCCTGACAAGATGCCACGCTGGGTGGCTGCCCCCCTGACAAGATGCCACGCTGGGTGGCTGCCCCCCTGACAAGATGCCACGCTGGGTGGCTGCCCCCCTGATAAGATGCCACGCTGGGTGGCTGCCCCCCTGACAAGATGCCACGCTGGGTGGCTGCGCCCCTGACAAGATGCCACGCTGGGTGGCTGCCCCCCTGACAAGATGCCACGCTGGGTGGCTGCCCCCCTGACAAGATGCCACGCTGGGTGGCTGCCCCCCTGACAAGATGCCACGCTGGGTGGCTGCCCCCCTGACAAGATGCCACGCTGGGTGGCTGCCCCCCTGATAAGATACCACGCTGGGTGGCTGCCCCCCTGACAAGATGCCACGCTGGGTGGCTGCCCCCCTGACAAGATGCCACGCTGGGTGGCTGCCCCCCTGACAAGATGCCACGCTGGGTGGCTGCCCCCTGACAAGATGCCACGCTGGGTGGCTGCCCCCCTGACAAGATGCCACGCTGGGTGGCTGCCCCCCTGATAAGATGCCACGCTGGGTGGCTGCCCCCCTGACAAGATGCCACGCTGGGTGGCTGCCCCCCTGACAAGATGCCACGCTGGGTGGCTGCCCCCCTGACAAGATGCCACGCTGGGTGGCTGCGCCCCTGACAAGATGCCACGCTGGGTGGCTGCCCCCCTGACAAGATGCCACGCTGGGTGGCTGCCCCCCTGATAAGATACCACGCTGGGTGGCTGCCCCCCTGACAAGATGCCACGCTGGGTGGCTGCCCCCCTGATAAGATACCACGCTGGGTGGCTGCCCCCCTGATAAGATACCACGCTGGGTGGCTGCCCCCCTGATAAGATACCACGCTGGGTGGCTGCCCCCCTGACAAGATGCCACGCTGGGTGGCTGCCCCCCTGATAAGATACCACGCTGGGTGGCTGCCCCCCTGACAAGATGCCACGCTGGGTGGCTGCCCCCCTGATAAGATACCACGCTGGGTGGCTGCCCCCCTGACAAGATGCCACGCTGGGTGGCTGCCCCCCTGATAAGATGCCACGCTGGGTGGCTGCGCCCCTGACAAGATACCACGCTGGGTGGCTGCGCCCCTGACAAGATGCCACGCTGGGTGGCTGCCCCTCTGACAAGATGCCACGCTGGGTGGCTGCCCCCCTGACAAGATGCCACGCTGGGTGGCTGCCCCCCTGATAAGATGCCACGCTGGGTGGCTGCCCCCCTGACAAGATGCCACGCTGGGTGGCTGCCCCCCTGACAAGATGCCACGCTGGGTGGCTGCGCCCCTGACAAGATGCCACGCTGGGTGGCTGCCCCTCTGACAAGATGCCACGCTGGGTGGCTGCGCCCCTGACAAGATGCCACGCTGGGTGGCTGCCCCCCTGACAAGATGCCACGCTGGGTGGCTGCCCCTCTGACAAGATGCCACGCTGGGTGGCTGCCCCCCTGACAAGATGCCACGCTGGGTGGCTGCGCCCCTGACAAGATGCCACGCTGGGTGGCTGCCCCCCTGACAAGATGCCACGCTGGGTGGCTGCCCCTCTGACAAGATGCCACGCTGGGTGGCTGCCCCCCTGACAAGATGCCACGCTGGGTGGCTGCGCCCCTGACAAAATGCCACGCTGGGTGGCTGCGCCCCTGACAAGATGCCATGCTGGGTGGTTGCCCATGTCGCCTATGCCTAAATCCACCACTTTCCAATCCCACTACTCGGACCTAAATGATCCTACACCAGGCCGTGGGCCTGGGAGGATGGAACCCCCTTCTCTCATAACCTACTGTAGATCTTCTGGACAGAAATCTCCCAATATTTCTCTGTTGCTGCAACTACCACATATCTTGTGTGATTTCCACCTTTCTAAAACTCATCCTCTCTGGCTGTCTCATCAGGGCTACTCAACGGCGGGGCCTCCCAGTCAACTCACTCATACATGGGCTGTCCTCTACTCTCTTCACTGCCTCAGCATAGGACATTTTCTGCCCCAGCTGCATGGGGGACCCCCACAGTTGACACAGTGCTTTCTCAATCCCAACTGTACACCCCTTCTGATTATACCTGTCGCCACAAATAGACCCAGTTTATCCTGGAATGGCTCTATCTCAAATTACACCTGTCGCCACAAATAGACCCAGTTTATCCTGGAATGGCTCTATCTCAAATTACACCTGTCGCCACAAATAGACCCAGTTTATCCTGGAATGGCTCTATCTCAAATTACACCTGTCGCCACAAATAGACCCAGTTTATCCTGGAATGGCTCTATCTCAAATTACACCTGTCGCCACAAATAGACCCAGTTTATCCTGGAATGGCTCTATCTCAAATTACACCTGTCGCCACAAATAGACCCAGTTTATCCTGGAATGGCTCTATCTCAAATTACACCCGTCGCCACAAATAGACCCAGTTTATCCTGGAATGGCTCTACCTCAGAGCTCTCACTACTGCCGTCTGACACCATTTCCAGATTCTCAAGAGAGCATGAAGACCTGTAAGTCATTACCTGGTTTTGTAGTGAGGAGAACGATGTACTGTATCGCCTTCCCGCGTATCATGCATGTACAGATGCTCTAGTCTCTACTCCAAAATTAAACACATTCAGTTGGCCTACAATTATTAGTGATTTGGTATTGGATTTTGAATAGCCTCGTAATAGTTAGAACATTTGAAACGTTCCCTAATAGGCCTACAGCATTACCTCTAGCTACAGAATGTGTCACCACCGTGCGGTTCCACCTCCTCACCTCTCTTCTTCATTCCTTTCTTTTTTTTTTCGCGGGCTGTCAACAGTTGAAATGAAATATATATATATTTTTTTTTTTTTTGCGAACATGTTACTATTGATGTTCCTGAACAGATTTAACTTGACTTCCCAAATTAAGCCAAATGGTTAGCTGCAGGAAACAGGGTTGGCGCAGAGCCCATGGTATACAGAGTTCGTGCAGAATATCAGCTGTTACGCTGCAGCAAGAGGCCGCATGCTTCTCAAACAGTGGTTGAGGTGTGAACTAACCGGAGGAGCTTCCTCACAGGGGTGAACTAACCGGAGGAGCTTACCCACAGGAGTGAACTAACTGGAGGAGCTTACCCACAGGAGTGAACTAACCGGAGGAGCTTACCCACAGGAGTGAACTAACCGGAGGAGCTTACCCACAGGAGTGAACTAACCAGAGGAGCTTACCCACAGGAGTGAACTAACCAGAGTAGCTTACCCACAGGAGTGAACTAACCGGAGGAGCTTACCCACAGGAACTTACCCACAGGAGTGAACTAACTGGAGGAGCTTACCCACAGGAGTGAACTAACCGGAGGAGCTTACCCACAGGAGTGAACTAACTGGAGGAGCTTACCCACAGGAGTGAACTAACCGGAGGAGCTTACCCACAGGAGTGAACTAACCAGAGGAGCTTACCCACAGGAGTGAACTAACCAGAGTAGCTTACCCACAGGAGTGAACTAACCGGAGGAGCTTACCCACAGGAACTTACCCACAGGAGTGAACTAACCAGAGTAGCTTACCCACAGGAGTGAACTAACCGGAGGAGCTTTACCCACAGGAGTGAACTAACCGGAGGAACTTACCCACAGGAGTGAACTAACCAGAGGAGCTTACCCACAGGAGTGAACTAACCGGAGGAGCTTACCCACAGGAGTGAACTAACCGGAGGAGCTTACCCACAGGAGTGAACTAACCAGAGTAGCTTACCCACAGGAGTGAACTAACCGGAGGAGCTTTACGCACAGGAGTGAACTAACCGGAGGAACTTACCCACAGGAGTGAACTAACCAGAGGAGCTTTACCCACAGGAGTGAACTAACCGGAGGAACTTACCCACAGGAGTGAACTAACCAGAGGAGCTTACCCACAGGAGTGAACTAACCGGAGGAGCTTACCCACAGGAGTGAACTAACCGGAGGAGCTTACCCACAGGAGTGAACTAACCAGAGTAGCTTACCCACAGGAGTGAACTAACCAGAGTAGCTTACCCACAGGAGTGAACTAACCGGAGTAGCTTACCCACAGGAGTGAACTAACCGGAGGAGCTTTACCCACAGGAGTGAACTAACCAGAGGAGCTTACCCACAGGAGTGAACTAACCGGAGGAGCTTACCCACAGGGAGTGAACTAACCAGAGTAGCTTACCCACAGGAGTGAACTAACCGGAGGAGCTTACCCACAGGAGTGAACTAACCGGAGGAGCTTTACCCACAGGAGTGAACTAACCAGAGGAGCTTACCCACAGGAGTGAACTAACCGGAGGAGCTTACCCACAGGAGTGAACTAACCGGATGAGCTTTACCCACAGGAGTGAACTAACCGGAGGAGCTTACCCACAGGAGTGAATTAACCAGAGGAGCTTCCTCACAGGAACTTACCCACTGAAACATACCCACAGGAGTGAACTAACCAGAGGAGCTTACCCACAGGAGTGAACTAACCGGATGAGCTTTACCCACAGGAGTGAACTAACCGGAGGAGCTTACCCACAGGAGTGAACTAACCAGAGGAGCTTCCTCACAGGAACTTACCCACTGAAACATACCCACAGGAGTGAACTAACCAGAGGAGCTTCCCCACAGGAGTGAACTAACCAGAGGAGCTTCCCCACAGGAGTGAACTAACCAGAGGAGCTTTACCCACAGGAGTGAACTAACCAGAGGAGCTTACCCACAGGAGTGAACTAACCAGAGGAGCTTACCCACAGGATTGAACTAACCGGAGGAGCTTTACCCACAGGAGTGAACTAACCGGAGGAGCTTACCCACAGGAGTGAACTAACCAGAGGAGCTTCCTCACAGGAACTTACCCACTGGAACATACCCACAGGAGTGAACTAACCAGAGGAGCTTACCCACAGGAGTGAACTAACCATAGGAGCTTACCCACAGGAGTGAACTAACCAGAGGAGCTTACCCACAGGAGTGAACTAACCGGAGGAGCTTACCCACAGGAGTGAACTAACCGGAGGAGCTTACCCACAGGAGTGAACTAACCAGAGGAGCTTACCCACAGGAACTTACCCACAGGAGTGAACTAACCGGAGGAGCTTACCCACAGGAGTGAACTAACCGGAGGAGCTTACCCACAGGAGTGAACTAACCAGAGGAGCTTACCCACAGGAGTGAACTAACTGGAGGAACTTACCCACAGGAACTTACCCACAGGAGTGAACTAACCACAGGAGCTTACCCACAGGAGTGAACTAACCGGAGGAACTTACCCACAGGAGTGAACTAACCGGAGGAACTTACCCACAGGAGTGAACTAACTGGAGGAGCTTACCCACAGGAGTGAACTAACTGGAGGAACTTACCCACAGGAGTGAACTAACTGGAGGAACTTACCCACAGGAGTGAACTAACTGGAGGAACTTACCCACAGGAGTGAACTAACCGGAGGAACTTACCCACAGGAGTGAACTAACTGGAGGAACTTACCCACAGGAGTGAACTAACTGGAGGAACTTACCCACAGGAGTGAACTAACCGGAGGAACTTACCCACAGGAGTGAACTAACCGGAGGAACTTACCCACAGGAACTTACCCACAGGAGTGAACTAACCGGAGGAACTTACCCACAGGAGTGAACTAACCGGAGGAACTTACCCACAGGAGTGAACTAACTGGAGGAGCTTACCCACAGGAGTGAACTAACCGGAGGAACTTACCCACAGGAGTGAACTAACTGGAGGAGCTTACCCACAGGAGTGAACTAACTGGAGGAGCTTACCCACAGGAGTGAACTAACCAGAGGAGCTTACCCACAGGAACTTACCCACAGGAGTGAACTAACCGGAGGAGCTTACCCACAGGAGTGAACTAACCGGAGGAGCTTACCCACAGGAGTGAACTAACCGGAGGAACTTACCCACAGGAACTTACCCACAGGAGTGAACTAACCGGAGGAGCTTACCCACAGGAGTGAACTAACCGGAGGAGCTTACCCACAGGAGTGAACTAACCAGAGGAGCTTACCCACAGGAGTGAACTAACCAGAGGAGCTTACCCACAGGAGTGAACTAACCGGAGGAACTTACCCACAGGAACTTACCCACAGGAGTGAACTAACCGGAGGAGCTTACCCACAGGAGTGAACTAACCAGAGGAGCTTACCCACAGGAGTGAACTAACCGGAGGAACTTACCCACAGGAGTGAACTAACCGGAGGAGCTTACCCACAGGAGTGAAAAACAAAATTCCAATGGATACGGATGACATTTATTTATTTTTTATAATGGAGCATTTAATGGACCATTTCTAAATTGAAACTAACTTGATATATTAGTAAAGACAAGATTACATTCGGTATAGTCTGATGGGGTGAAAATCACTTGATGAGAGAACAGCGTGTGCTGCCTGAGGCAAGGAACAAGCTGTTTTTCAACTTTCTCAAGTCACAAATAGCCCATAGTCACATCATGAAGCCCATATGTTTGGATTTCTAAATCGAGCATGTAGGACCTGTTTCAAATAATCACTTTGATGCTCAACATAGACATTTCGTTCTGTTTGTGACGCATTGATGCCCTGCAAGTCCCGCCTCTCCCATCTCCTCATTGGTTTTTAGGAGCATATACCCACGTGGGTGATTGAAAGATGAACTGAGGTCCATACTCCAGTCCAGTTGGTGGTGGTAAAGCACCTTAAAGTTGGTTGCCAACCGCCATATAAAGACCACAGAAGAAGAAGCCTGGAAACAAATTCAGTTTGCCCATTTCTCTGTGGATTAATTGACGGAGTAGAGGACCTTGGTTATTTCAGGTAAAATAACAACCCAAAGTTTATATCCCAGGAAAAATTTGCCAGCAAGCTAGCTAGCTGAATTGCGTTGACTCTTTCATGCGTTTCCACCTGTCCCCAAATTAATATAGTTGGTTCAGAGTTTGTTTTGATATTTCAACCTGCGTGTCCTGATCGCGTGTCCTGATCGCGTGTCCTGATCGCGTGTCCTGATCGCGTGTCCTGATCGCGTGTCCTGATCGCGCCTAGTGTGGATGGACAGAATCAACATGCTCGTGCCTGATCTAGTCAGCATGTTCGTTGTTACTTTTCAACCCCGTTTGGAGCCGATGTCTTAAATAGTCGAACATGTTATTACTACAACCTCGTGAAATGGACAAACTGACACGTTTTAATTTGAGTCAAAAACAACTTTTTATATCGAATGGAGTGCCTTTTTTTA
The DNA here is from genome assembly GCF_023373465.1 of Oncorhynchus keta. Lineage (NCBI taxonomy): Eukaryota > Metazoa > Chordata > Actinopteri > Salmoniformes > Salmonidae > Oncorhynchus > Oncorhynchus keta. The sequence goes on from NW_026284534.1 coordinate 87,894, forward strand.
TTATGACATCTTAACGTGTTTCCTCTCTGGTCGGTACCGTGTTTCCTCTCTGGGTCGGTGCCGTGTTTCCTCTCTGGGTCGGTACCGTGTTTCCTCTCTGGGTCGGTACCGTGTTTCCTCTCTGGGTCGGTACCGTGTTTCCTCTCTGGGTCGGTGTCGTGTTTCCTCTCTGGGTCGGTGTCGTGTTTCCTCTCTGGGTCGGTACCGTGTTTCCTCTCTGGGTCGGTACCGTGTTTCCTCTCTGGGTCGGTACCGTGTTTCCTCTCTGGGTCGGTACCGTGTTTCCTCTCCGGTCGGTACCGTGTTTCCTCTCTGGGTCGGTACCGTGTTTCCTCTCTGGTCGGTGCCGTGTTTCCTCTCTGGGTCGGTGTCGTGTTTCCTCTCTGGGTCGGTTCCGTGTTTCCTCTCTGGGTCGGTACCGTGTTTCCTCTCTGGGTCGGTGCCGTGTTTCCTCTCTGGGTCGGTGCCGTGTTTCCTCTCTGGGTCGGTGCCGTGTTTCCTCTCTGGGTCGGTACTGTGTTTCCTCTCTGGGTCGGTGCCATGTTTCCTCTCTGGGTCGGTACCGTGTTTCCTCTCCGGTCGGTACCGTGTTTCCTCTCCGGTCGGTACCGTGTTTCCTCTCTGGGTCGGTTCCGTGTTTCCTCTCTGGGTCGGTACCGTGTTTCCTCTCTGGGTCGGTGCCGTGTTTCCTCTCTGGGTCGGTGCCGTGTTTCCTCTCTGGGTCGGTGCCGTGTTTCCTCTCTGGGTCGGTACTGTGTTTCCTCTCTGGGTCGGTGCCATGTTTCCTCTCTGGGTCGGTACCGTGTTTCCTCTCCGGTCGGTACCGTGTTTCCTCTCCGGTCGGTACCGTGTTTCCTCTCCGGTCGGTTCTGTGTTTCCTCTCCGGTCGGTACCGTGTTTCCTCTCTGGGTCGGTACCGTGTTTCCTCTCCGGTCGGTACCGTGTTTCCTCTCTGGGTCGGTACCGTGTTTCCTCTCTGGGTCGGTGCCGTGTTTCCTCTCTGGGTCGGTACCGTGTTTCCTCTCCGGTCGGTTCCGTGTTTCCTCTCCGGTCGGTACCGTGTTTCCTCTCCGGTCGGTTCCGTGTTTCCTCTCCGGTCGGTGCCGTGTTTCCTCTCCGGAAGCTATCCGTTATGTTTGGGAGAACCCTACCCTAAACCTTAAAGGGATACTTCAGGATTTTGGCAATTAAGCCCTTTATCTTCAAGCCCTTTATCTACAAGCCCTTTATCTACAAGCCCTTTATCTTCAAGCCCTTTATCTACAAGCCCTTTATCTACAAGCCATTTATCTACAAGCCCTTTATCTACAAGCCCTTTATCTACAAGCCCTTTATCTACAAGCCCTTTATCTACAAGCCCTTTATCTACAAGCCCTTTATCTACAAGCCCTTTATCTACAAGCCCTTTATCGACAAGCCCTTTATCTACAAGCCCTTTATCTACAAGCCCTTTATCTACAAGCCCTTTATCTACAAGCCCTTTATCTTCAAGCCCTTTATCTACAAGCCCTTTATCTACAAGCCCTTTATCTACAAGCCCTTTATCTTCAAGCCCTTTATCTTCAAGCCCTTTATCTACAAGCCCTTTATCTACAAGCCCTTTATCTACAAGCCCTTTATCTTCAAGCCCTTTATCTACAAGCCCTTTATCTACAAGCCCTTTATCTACAAGCCCTTTATCTACAAGCCCTTTATCTACAAGCCCTTTATCGACAAGCCCTTTATCTACAAGCCCTTTATCTACAAGCCCTTTATCTACAAGCCCTTTATCTACAAGCCCTTTATCTTCAAGCCCTTTATCTACAAGCCCTTTATCTACAAGCCCTTTATCTACAAGCCCTTTATCTACAAGCCCTTTATCTACAAGCCCTTTATCTTCAAGCCCTTTATCTACAAGCCCTTTATCTACAAGCCCTTTATCTACAAGCCCTTTATCTACAAGCCCTTTATCTTCAAGCCCTTTATCTACAAGCCCTTTATCTACAAGCCCTTTATCTACAAGCCCTTTATCTACAAGCCCTTTATCTACAAGCCCTTTATCTACAAGCCCTTTATCTACAAGCCCTTTATCTACAAGCCCTTTATCTACAAGCCCTTTATCTACAAGCCCTTTATCTACAAGCCCTTTATCGACAGTGTCCCACCGTCAGCTCGGGGATTCGATCCAGCAACCTTTCGGTTTCTGGCCCAACGCTCTAACCACTAAGCTACCAAAACCACCATTATATGGTTCTGTTATTATATGGTTCTGTTATTATATGGTTCTGTTATTATATGGTTCTGTTATTATATGATTCTGTTATTATATGGTTCTGTTATTATATGGTTCTGTTATTATATGCTGTGGTTCTGTTATTATATGGTTCTGTTATTATATGGTTCTGTTATTATATGGTTCTGTTATTATATGCTGTGGTTCTGTTATTATATGGTTCTGTTATTATATGCTGTGGTTCTGTTATTATATGGTTCTGTTATTATATGGTTCTGTTATTATATGGTTCTGTTATTATATGCTGTGGTTCTGTTATTATATGGTTCTGTTATTATATGGTTCTGTTATTATATGGTTCTGTTATTATATGGTTCTGTTATTATATGGTTCTGTTATTATATGATTCTGTTATTATATGGTTCTGTTATTATATGGTTCTGTTATTATATGGTTCTGTTATTATATGGTTCTGTTATTATATGGTTCTGTTATTATATGGTTCTGTTATTATATGCTGTGGTTCTGTTATTATATGGTTCTGTTATTATATGGTTCTGTTATAATATGGTTCTGTTATTATATGCTGTGGTCCTTCTGTAGTTCAGTTGGTAGAGCATGGTGCTTGTAACGCCAGGGTAGTGGGTTCGATTCCCGGGACCACCCATACGTAGAATGTATGCACATATGATGACTGTAAGTCGCTTTGGATAAAAGCGTCTGCTAAATGGCATATATTATATGGTTCTGTTATTATATGGTTCTGTTATTATATGCTGTGGTTCTGTTATTATATGGTTCTGTTATTATATGGTTCTGTTATTATATGGTTCTGTTATTATATGGTTCTGTTATTATATGGTTCTGTTATTATATGCTGTGGTTCTGTTATTATATGGTTCTGTTTATTATATGGTTCTGTTATTATATGGTTCTGTTATTATATGGTTCTGTTATTATATGGTTCTGTTATTATGTGGTTCTGTTATTATGTGGTTCTGTTATTATATGGTTCTGTTATTATATGGTTCTGTTATTATGTGGTTCTGTTATTATGTGGTTCTGTTTATTATATGGTTCTGTTATTATATGGTTCTGTTATTATGTGGTTCTGTTATTATATGGTTCTGTTATTATATGCTGTGGTTCTGTTATTATATGGTTCTGTTATTATGTGGTTCTGTTATTATATGGTTCTGTTATTATATGCTGTGGTTCTGTTATTATATGGTTCTGTTATTATATGGTTCTGTTATTATGTGGTTCTGTTATTATATGGTTCTGTTATTATATGCTGTGGTTCTGTTATTATATGGTTCTGTTATTATATGGTTCTGTTATTATATGGTTCTGTTATTATATGCTGTGGTTCTGTTATTATATGGTTCTGTTATTATATGGTTCTGTTATTATGTGGTTCTGTTATTATGTGGTTCTGTTATTATATGGTTCTGTTATTATATGGTTCTGTTATTATATGCTGTGGTTCTGTTATTATATGGTTCTGTTATTATATGGTTCTGTTATTATATGCTGTGGTTCTGTTATTATATGGTTCTGTTATTATATGGTTCTGTTATTATATGGTTCTGTTATTATGTGGTTCTGTTATTATGTGGTTCTGTTATTATATGGTTCTGTTATTATATGGTTCTGTTATTATATGCTGTGGTTCTGTTATTATATGGTTCTGTTATTATATGGTTCTGTTATTATATGCTGTGGTTCTGTTATTATATGGTTCTGTTATTATATGGTTCTGTTATTATGTGGTTCTGTTATTATATGGTTCTGTTATTATATGCTGTGGTTCTGTTATTATATGGTTCTGTTATTATATGCTGTGGTTCTGTTATTATATGGTTCTGTTATTAAATGGTTCTGTTATTATATGCTGTGGTTTTGTTATTATATGGTTCTGTTATGTGGTTCTGTTAATATATGCTGTGGTTTTGTTATTATATGGTTCTGTTATTATATGGTTCTGTTATTATATGCTGTGGTTCTGTTATTATATGGTTCTGTTATTATATGCTGTGGTTCTGTTATTATATGGTTCTGTTATGTGGTTCTGTTAATATATGCTGTGGTTTTGTTATTATATGGTTCTGTTATGTGGTTCTGTTAATATATGCTGTGGTTTTGTTATTATATGGTTCTGTTATTATATGGTTCTGTTATTATATGGTTCTGTTATTATATGGTTCTGTTATTATATGGTTCTGTTATTATATGGTTCTGTTATTAAATGGTTCTGTTATTATATGCTGTGGTTCTGTTATTATATGGTTCTGTTATTATATGGTTCTGTTATTATATGCTGTGGTTCTGTTATTATATGGTTCTGTTATTATATGGTTCTGTTATTATATGGTTCTGTTATTATATGGTTCTGTTATTATATGGTTCTGTTATTATATGCTGTGGTTCTGTTATTATATGGTTCTGTTATTATATGGTTCTGTTATTATAAATGTCGTGTATTAACCAGGATTCTGTTCTACCAGGCCAAACTGAACAACTGGGCTTGTATGTGAGTCTGTTCTGTCAACCATGGCCAACAACGTGGAGGATATCGAGAACAGCACGGTGAGTTACTTCTACATCACAGCAGAAGTATGAGAAGGAGAGCATGCTGGTCTGGGTTTAGTCACTTGCGGATTGTAACCTACTGTAGTAAAGGCACATTCACGGCGGTGACATTTGCAGTAACAAAGTAAATCATTAGTCACGTGTCATGGAATATATTTCACATGCTCTTTCGTTGCCGTCATTCGTTCTGCTCCTGAAGATTTGAAGGGTGTCGGCTGGCCATTACAGAGGTCAAAGTCCTTCTCGGCTGTTTCTCTGCTGACCCTTAACCCACACGAAGCCGCTCAACTGCCAACATGTATATAACACCGATGAAAGACGGTTTATATCACTGCACTGTTGGAGCTAGAAACACCAAGCGTTTCGCTACACCCGCAATAACATCTGCTAAACATGGGCATGTGACCAATAACATCTGCTAAACATGGGCATGTGACCAATGACATCTGCTAAACATGGGCATGTGACCAATGACATCTGCTAAACATGGGCATGTGACCAATAACATCTGCTAAACATGGGCATGTGACCAATGACATCTGCTAAACATGGGCATGTGACCAATGACATCTGCTAAACATGGGCATGTGACCAATGACATCTGCTAAACATGGGCATGTGACCAATGACATCTGCTAAACATGGGCATGTGACCAATGACATCTGCTAAACATGGGCATGTGACCAATGACATCTGCTAAACATGGGCATGTGACCAATGACATCTGCTAAACATGGGCATGTGACCAATAACATCTGCTAACCACGGGCATGTGACCAATAACATCTGCTAAACATGGCATGTGACCAATGACATCTGCTAAACATGGGCATGTGACCAATGACATCTGCTAAACATGGGCATGTGACCAATGACATCTGCTTAACATGGGCAGGTGACCAATAACATCTGCTAAACATGGGCATGTGACCAATGACATCTGCTAAACATGGGCATGTGAACAATGACATCTGCTAAACATGGGCATGTGACCAATGACATCTGCTAAACATGGGCATGTGACCAATGACATCTGCTTAACATGGGCATGTGACCAATGACATCTGCTAAACATGGGCATGTGACCAATGACATCTGCTAAACATGGGCATGTGACCAATGACATCTGCTAAACATGGGCATGTGACCAATGACATCTGCTAAACATGGGCATGTGACCAATGACATCTGCTTAACATGGGCATGTGACCAATGACATCTGCTAAACATGGGCATGTGACCAATGACATCTGCTAAACATGGGCATGTGACCAATGACATCTGCTAAACATGGGCATGTGACCAATGACATCTGCTAAACATGGGCATGTGACCAATGACATCTGCTAAACATGGGCATGTGAACAATGCCATCTGCTTAACATGGGCATGTGACCAATGACATCTGCTTAACATGGGCATGTGACCAATGACATCTGCTTAACATGGGCATGTGACCAATGACATCTGCTAAACATGGGCATGTGACCAATGACATCTGCTAAACATGGGCATGTGACCAATGACATCTGCTAAACATGGGCATGTGACCAATGACATCTGCTAAACATGGGCATGTGACCAATGACATCTGCTAAACATGGGCATGTGACCAATGACATCTGCTAAACATGGGCATGTGACCAATGACATCTGCTAAACATGGGCAGGTGACCAATGACATCTGCTAAACATGGGCAGGTGACCAATGACATCTGCTAAACATGGGCAGGTGACCAATGACATGCCTGCCTTCTCAGCCTCAGTTCTTAATAAAAACGTTCAGTGAAGGATAGCGGCTGTGACCGGTTCGATGGAGCCAATTCTTCCTGGTGATTTATTGAAGTCCCCACAGCCTTGGCACCTCAACACTCTCCCTAGATGGGCCTGTCTGTCCCCACAGCCTTGGCACCTCAACACTCTCCCTAGATCACTCTCCCTAGATGGGCCTGTCTGTCCCCACAGCCTTGGCACCTCAACACTCTCCCTAGATCACTCTCCCTAGATGGGCCTGTCTGTCCCCACAGCCTTGGCACCTCAACACTCTCCCTAGATCACTCTCCCTAGATGGGCCTGTCTGTCCCCACAGCCTTGGCACCTCAACACTCTCCCTAGATGGGCCTGTCTGTCCCCACAGCCTTGGCACCTCAACACTCTCCCTAGATGGGCCTGTCTGTCCCCACAGCCTTGGCACCTCAACACTCTCCCTAGATCACTCTCCCTAGATGGGCCTGTCTGTCCCCACAGCCTTGGCACCTCAACTCTCTCCCTAGATCACTCTCCCTAGATGGGCCTGTCTGTCCCCACAGCCTTGGCACCTCAACACTCTCCCTAGATGGGCCTGTCTGTCCCCACAGCCTTGGCACCTCAACACTCTCCCTAGATCACTCTCCCTAGATGGGCCTGTCTGTCCCCACAGCCTTGGCACCTCAACACTCTCCTCCACTCTCTTTAGTTCTATTTAGTTCTGTGGTGGTCTCTTTAGTTCTATTTAGTTCTGTGGTGGTCTATTTAGTTCTATTTAGTTCTGTGGTGGTCTATTTAGTTCTATTTAGTTCTGTGGTGGTCTTTAGTTCCGTGGTGGTCTTTAGTTCCGTGGTGGTCTTTAGTTCTGTGGTGGTCTATTTAGTTCTATTTAGTTATTTGGTGGTCTTTAGTTCTGTGGTGGTCTTTAGTTCTGTGGTGGTCTTTAGTTCTGTGGTGGTCTATTTAGTTCTATTTAGTTATTTGGTGGTCTTTAGTTCTGTGGTGGTCTTTAGTTCCGTGGTGGTCTTTAGTTCCGTGGTGGTCTTTAGTTCTGTGGTGGTCTATTTAGTTCTATTTAGTTATTTGGTGGTCTTTAGTTCTGCGGTAGTCTCTTTAGTTCTATTTAGTTATTTGGTGGTCTTTAGTTCTGTGGTGGTCTTTAGTTCTGTGGTGGTCTTTAGTTCCGTGGTGGTCTTTAGTTCTGTGGTGGTCTCTTTAGTTCTATTTAGTTATTTGGTGGTCTTTAGTTCTGCGGTAGTCTCTTTAGTTCTATTTAGTTATTTGGTGGTCTTTAGTTCTGTGGTGGTCTTTAGTTCCGTGGTGGTCTTTAGTTCTGTGGTGGTCTCTTTAGTTCTATTTAGTTATTTGGTGGTCTTTAGTTCTGTGGTGGTCTTTAGTTCTGTGGTGGTCTTTAGTTCTGTGGTGGTCTTTAGTTCCGTGGTGGTCTTTAGTTCTGTGGTGGTCTTTAGTTCTGTGGTGGTCTCTTTAGTTCTATTTAGTTATTTGGTGGTCTTTAGTTCTGTGGTAGTCTCTTTAGTTCTATTTAGTTATTTGGTGGTCTTTAGTTCTGTGCTGGTCTATTTAGTTCTGTGGTGGTCTAACCCTGACCCCTAACCCTGACCCTAACCCTGACCCTAACCCCTAACCCTGACCCCAACCCCTAACCCCTAACCCTAACCCCTAACCCCTGACCCTAACCCCTACCCCTGACCCCTGACCCCTGACCCTAACCCCTAACCCCTGAACCCTAACCCCTGAACCCCTAACCCTAACCCCTGAACCCTGAACCCTAACCCTAACCCCTAACTCTAACCCTAACCCCTAACCCCTGACCCTAACCCCTAACCCCTGACCCTAACTCTAACCCTAACCCTTATTGCTATAGACCAACCTTGTTCTTATTTTTTCTTACTTGTTTTTCCTGTTGTTTTTTGAATCTCTTAATTGCGTTTATTTTTGTCATTTTAAAGCTTTTACATTCCACTCTGGTGGTAGTGGTAGTCTAGCTGTTCGGTTGGGCCAGTGACCCGAAAGGTTGCTGGTTCAAATCCCCTGACCGAGTAGATGAAAAATCAGTCTGTGCCCTTGAGCAAGGCACTTAACCCTACTTGGTCCTGTATGTGGCTCTGGATCAGAGAGTCTGTTAAATGACTCACTACTGTAGTGGCTCTGGCTCAGAGAGTCTGTTAAATGACTCACTACTGTAGTGGCTCTGGATAAGAGAGTCTGTTAAATGACTCACTACTGTAGTGGCTCTGGATAAGAGAGTCTGCTAAATGACTCACTACTGTAGTGGCTCTGGATAAGAGAGTCTGCTAAATGACTCACTACTGTAGTGACTCTGGATAAGAGAGTCTGCTAAATGACTCACTACTGTAGTGGCTCTGGATAAGAGAGTCTGTTAAATGACTCACTACTGTAGTGGCTCTGGATCAGAGAGTCTGCTAAATGACTCACTACTGTAGTGACTCTGGATCAGAGAGTCTGCTAAATGACTCACTACTGTAGTGGCTCTGGATCAGAGAGTCTGCTAAATGACTCACTACTGTAGTGGCTCTGGATCAGAGAGTCTGTTAAATGACTCACTACTGTAGTGGCTCTGGATCAGAGAGTCTGTTAAATGACTCACTACTGTAGTGGCTCTGGATAAGAGAGTCTGTTAAATGACTCACTACTGAGTGGCTCTGGATCAGAGAGTCTGCTAAATGACTCACTACTGTAGTGGCTCTGGATCAGAGAGTCTGTTAAATGACTCACTACTGTAGTGGCTCTGGATCAGAGAGTCTGTTAAATGACTCACTACTGTAGTGGCTCTGGATCAGAGAGTCTGTTAAATGACTCACTACTGAGTGGCTCTGGATCAGAGAGTCTGTTAAATGACTCACTACTGAGTGGCTCTGGATCAGAGAGTCTGCTAAATGACTATAATGTAAATGTTTCCTTGTTCTGCAAACTGACCCTAGAGGTGTGTATTTATGTCCCCTTCTGTTCCTCCTCCAGGTGACTGAGGCTCCGGTACCAACCCAGATCCAGCACCCTGAGCCTGGGGTGACTGGGGTGCGGTCCAGGGGTGGAGGGGGTGGGGCGGAACAGAACGGACAGGCTCCCCCACAACGCACCCCGCAGGTGGTAGAGAGTGAGGAAGACGAAGATGAGGAGCTGACGCTGAAGTACGGGGCCAAACACGTCATCATGCTGTTCGTCCCTGTCACGCTCTGCATGGTGGTCGTCGTGGCAACCATCAAGTCCGTCAGCTTCTACACCCAGAACGATGGACAGAGGCTGTAAGTACCGACAACGTTTTGGTTGTCCCCGGGGTTAGGGTTAGGGTTGGTGGAACCCTGAGACGAGGCTTCATGTTGTCTCCGGGGTTAGGGTTGTTGGAACCCTGAGACGAGGCTTCATGTTGTCCCCGGGGTTAGGGTTGTTGGAACCCTGAGACGAGGCTCCAGGTTGTCTCCGGGGTTAGGGTTGTTGGAACCCTGAGACGGGGCTTCATGTTGTCCCCAGGGTTAGGGTTGTTGGAACCCTGAGACGAGGCTTCATGTTGTCCCTGGGGTTAGGGTTGTTGGAACCCTGAGACGAGGCTTCATGTTGTCTCTGGGGTTAGGGTTGTTGGAACCCTGAGACGAGGCTCCAGGTTGTCTCTGGGGTTAGGGTTGTTGGAACCCTGAGACGAGGCTCCAGGTTGTCCCCGGGGTTAGGGTTGTTGGAACCCTGAGACGAGGCTTCATGTTGTCTCTGGGGTTAGGGTTGTTGGAACCCTGAGACGAGGCTTCATGTTGTCTCTGGGGTTAGGGTTGTTGGAACCCTGAGACGAGGCTTCATGTTCTCCCCGGGGTTAGGGTTGTTGGAACCCTGAGACGAGGCTCCAGGTTGTCCCCGGGGTTAGGGTTGTTGGAACCCTGAGACGAGTCTCCATGTTGTCTCTGGGGTTAGGGTTGTTGGAACCATGAGACGAGTCTCCATGTTGTCCCCGGGGTTAGGGTTGTTGGAACCCTGAGACGAGGCTCCAGGTTGTCTCCGGGGTTAGGGTTGTTGGAACCCTGAGACGAGGCTTCATGTTGTCCCCGGGGTTAGGGTTGGTGGAACTATGAGACGAGTCTCCATGTTGTCTCTGGGGTTAGGGTTGTTGGAACCCTGAGACGAGGCTCCAGGTTGTCTCTGGGGTTAGGGTTGTTGGAACCCTGAGACGAGGCTTCATGTTGTCTCTGGGGTTAGGGTTGTTGGAACCCTGAGACGAGGCTTCATGTTGTCTCTGGGGTTAGGGTTGTTGGAACCCTGAGACGAGGCTCCAGGTTGTCTCCGGGGTTAGGGTTGTTGGAACCCTGAGACGAGGCTCCAGGTTGTCTCTGGGGTTAGGATTGTTGGAACCCTGAGACGAGGCTCCAGGTTGTCTCTGGGGTTAGGGTTGTTGGAACCCTGAGACGAGGCTTCATGTTGTCTCTGGGGTTAGGGTTGGTGGAACCCTGAGACGAGGCTTCATGTTCATGTTGTCTCTGGGGTTAGGGTTGTTGGAACCCTGAGACGAGTCTCCATGTTGTCCCCGGGGTTAGGGTTGTTGGAACCATGAGACGAGTCTCCATGTTGTCTCTGGGGTTAGGGTTGTTGGAACCCTGAGACGAGGCTCCATGTTGTCTCCGGGGTTAGGGTTGTTGGAACCCTGAGACGAGGCTTCATGTTGTCTCTGGGGTTAGGGTTGTTGGAACCCTGAGACAAGGCCTCAGGTTGTCTCTGGGGTTAGGGTTGTTGGAACCCTGAGACGGGGCTTCATGTTGTCCCCAGGGTTAGGGTTGTTGGAACCCTGAGACGAGGCTTCATGTTGTCCCTGGGGTTAGGGTTGTTGATGCAGTTGACTAGCAGAGCCACTAGATGGCGATAGTGCGACACACAACACATTGATGACAAAATATCAGCATACATCTACAGTATTTACTAACAGAAGTACAGGAATTGTGGCTGGCCTGCTAACGAAGAAGATACATTGTTCAGTTTGTTTACCTATGGGCTGTTCATCATAAATCAGTTGGAAACACAGACAAGATAATCAAGCAGCTGGAGAAAAACAGACAAGATAATCAAGCAGCTGGAGAAAAGCAGACAAGATAATCAAGCAGCTGGAGAAACAGACAAGATAATCAAGCAGCTGGAGAAAAACAGACAAGATAATCAAGCAGCTGGAGAAACAGACAAGATAATCAAGCAGCTGGAGAAAAACAGACAAGATAATCAAGCAGCTGGAGAAAAACAGACAAGATAATCAAGCAGCTGGAGAAAAACAGACAATATTATTATAATAACAATAGCAGCAAAGTGAGGATTCACAAAGGATGGTGTTTTGAGTATTTCTGATGGTTGTCTGACATTAACATATCTGAAACATCTGAAATGATCTAATGTGATGAGTCTAATCTTCTGTTATGAGTTGTCCAGGATGTTGATACCTGTCTGACATGTGATGTGTTTTCCAGGATATACACCCCATTCCCCGAGGACACAGACACAATAGGGCAGCGAGCCCTCAACTCAGTCCTCAACGCCACCATCATGATCAGTGTCATCATAGTCATGACCATGGTGCTGGTGCTGCTATACAAGTACCGCTGCTACAGGGTAAGAGATGCTATACAAGTACCGCTGCTACAGGGTAAGAGATGCTGCAGGGTAAGAGATGCTGCAGGGTAAGAGATGCTACAGGGTAAGAGATGCTGCAGGGTAAGAGATGCTATACAAGTACCGCTGCTACAGGGTAAGAGATGCTACAGGGTAAGAGATGCTACAGGGTAAGAGATGCTACACAAGTACCGCTGCTACAGGGTAAGAGATGCTACAGGGTAAGAGATGCTACACAAGTACCGCTGCTACAGGGTAAGAGATGCTACAGGGTAAGAGATGCTACAGGGTAAGAGATGCTACACAAGTACCGCTGCTACAGGGTAAGAGATGCTACAGGGTAAGAGATGCTATACAAGTACCGCTGCTACAGGGTAAGAGATGCTACAGGGTAAGAGATGCTATACAAGTACCGCTGCTACAGGCTAAGAGATGCTACAGGGTAAGAGATGCTACAGGGTAAGAGATGCTATACAAGTACCGCTGCTACAGGGTAAGAGATGCTACAGGGTAAGAGATGCTACAGGGTAAGAGATGCTATACAAGTACCGCTGCTACAGGGTAAGAGATGCTACAGGGTAAGAGATGCTACAGGGTAAGAGATGCTATACAAGTACCGCTGCTACAGGGTAAGAGATGCTGCATGGTTAGAGATGGTACAGGATAAGAGATGGTACAGGGTAAGAGATGCTATACAAGTACCGCTGCTACAGGGTAAGAGATGCTGCATGGTTAGAGATGGTACAGGATAAGAGATGGTACAGGGTAAGAGATGCTATACAAGTACCGCTGCTACAGGGTAAGAGATGCTACAGGGTAAGAGATGCTACAGGGTAAGAGATGCTACAGGGTAAGAGATGCTGCAGGATAAGAGATGCTACAGGGTAAGAGATGCTGCAGGATAAGAGATGCTACAGGGTAAGAGATGGTACAGGGTAAGAGATGCTACAGGGTAAGAGATGCTACAGGGTACGAGATGCTACAGGGTAAGAGATGGTACAGGGTAAGAGATGCTACGGGGTAAGAGATGCTATACAAGTTCCACTGCTACAGGGTAAGAGATGCTATACAAGTACCACTGCTACAGGGTAAGAGATGATACAGGGTAAGAGATGCTACAGGGTAAGAGATGATACAGGGTAAGAGATGCTACAGGGTAAGAGATGCTATACAAGTACCACTGCTACAGGGTAAGAGATGATACAGGGTAAGAGATGCTACAGGGTAAGAGATGCTATACAAGTACCACTGCTACAGGGTAAGAGAGATGCTGCTACAGGGCCATTAGGGTCGTATTCATTAGGGCACACACAGTAAATCAGTTTGCAACCAGCGTATCATAACGTTTAACTGCCTGAACTTGATGGACAAGTCCAGGAAGTCGTCCCTTTTTCAGTCTTGTCTCCTTCCGCTTGTTGGCTGATGAACACAACCCTGGTGTCACTCATCCCTGTAGCATCTCTTACCCTGTAGCATCTTTTACCCAGTCCTCTCCTGTGTGTGTCTAGATACAGTGACTAGCTGAACATGTTATACCGACAGACAGTTCTGGCTGTTATTGATCTCTGCGTGTCCCAACCCTGGTGTCACTCATCCCTGTAGCATCTCTTACCCAGTCCTCTCCTGTGACTAGCTGAACATGTTATACCGACAGACAGTTGGCTGTTATTGATCTCATCCCTGTAGCATCTCTTACCCAGTCCTCTCCTGTGACTAGCTGAACATGTTATACCGACAGACAGTTGGCTGTTATTGATCTCTGCGTGTCCCAACCCTGGTGTCACTCATCCCTGTAGCATCTCTTACCCAGTCCTCTCCTGTGTGTGTCTAGATACAGTGACTAGCTGAACATGTTATACCGACAGGCTGTTATTGATCTCTGCGTGTCCCAACCCTGAACATGTTATACCGACAGACAGTTGGCTGTTATTGATCTCTGGATACAGTGACTAGCTGAACATGTTATACCGACAGACAGTTGGCTGTTATTGATCTCTGGATACAGTGACTAGCTGAACATGTTATACCGACAGGCTGTTATTGATCTCTGGATACAGTGACTAGCTGAACATGTTATACCGACAGACAGTTGGCTGTTATTGATCTCTGGATACAGTGACTAGCTGAACATGTTATACCGACAGACAGTTGGCTGTTATTGATCTCTGGATACAGTGACTAGCTGAACATGTTATACCGACAGGCTGTTATTGATCTCTGGATACAGTGACTAGCTGAACATGTTATACCGACAGACAGTTCTGGCTGTTATTGATCTCTGGATACAGTGACTAGCTGAACATGTTATACCGACAGACTGTTATTGATCTCTGGATACAGTGACTAGCTGAACATGTTATACCGACAGGCTGTTATTGATCTCTGGATACAGTGACTAGCTGAACATGTTATACCGACAGACAGTTCTGGCTGTTATTGATCTCTGGATACAGTGACTAGCTGAACATGTTATACCGACAGACTGTTATTGATCTCTGGATACAGTGACTAGCTGAACATGTTATACCGACAGACTGTTATTGATCTCTGCGTGTCCCTTCAGGTGATCCAAGGCTGGCTGTTCCTCTCCTCTCTACTCCTCCTGTTCTTCTTCTCCTTCATATACCTCAAGTGAGTCCCTTCATTCTTCGATATCTTATTCTCTCTGTCTGTCTGTCTGTCTGTCTGTCTGTCTGTCTGTCTGTCTGTCTGTCTGTCTGTCTGTCTGTCTGTCTGTCTGTCTGTCTGTCTGTCTGTCTGTCTGTCTGTCTGTCTGTCTGTCTGTCTGTCTGTCTGTCTGTCTGTCTGTCTGTCTGTCTGTCTGTCTGTCTGTCTGTCTGTCTGTCTGTCTGTCTGTCTGTCTGTCTGTCTGTCTGTCTGTCTGTCTGTCTGTCTGTCTGTCTGTCTGTCTGTCTGTCTGTCTGTCTGTCTGTCTGTCTGTCTGTCTGTCTGTCTGTCTGTCTGTCTGTCTGTTCTCTCTCTTTCTCTCTCTCTCTCTCTTTTCAATCACATGTATATTTCAAGTCATCGGTGAATCTGCTGTGTCAGAGTGTGACTGGGCAGATTTTTATTTTATTTATTATTTTACCTTTATTTAACTAGGCAAGTCAATTAAGAATAAATTCTTATTTTCTGCCTGTTCAGGGGCAGAACAACAGATTTTTCCCTTTGTCAGCTCGGGGATTTGAACTTCGGTTACTAATTCAAGGCTCTAATCACTCGGCTACCTGCCTCCTCTACACTCTAACCACTAGGCTACCCTACCTCCTCTACACTCTAACCACTAGGCTACCTGCCTCCTCTACACTCTAACCACTAGGCTACCCTACCTCCTCTACACTCTAACCACTAGGCTACCTGCCTCCTCTACACTCTAACCACTAGGCTACCCTACCTCCTCTACACTCTAACCACTAGGCTACCTGCCTCCTCTACAGTCTAACCACTAGGCTACCCTACCTCCTCTACACTCTAACCAATAGGCTACCTGCCTCCTCTACACTCTAACCACTAGACTACCTGCCTCCTCTACACTCTAACCACTAGGCTACCTGCCTCCTCTACACTCTAACCACTAGGCTACCTGCCTCCTCTACACTCTAACCACTAGGCTACCTGCCTCCTCTACACTCTAACCACTAGGCTACCCTACCTCCTCTACACTCTAACCACTAGGCTACCTGCCTCCTCTACACTCTAACCACTAGGCTACCCTACCTCCTCTACACTCTAACCACTAGACTACCTGCCTCCTCTACACTCTAACCACTAGACTATCTGCCTCCTCTACACTCTAACCACTAGGCTACCTGCCTCCTCTACACTCTAACCACTAGGCTACCTGCCTCCTCTACACTCTAACCACTAGGCTACCTGCCTCCTCTACACTCTAACCACTAGGCTACCTGCCTCCTCTACACTCTAACCACTAGGCTACCTGCCTCCTCTACACTCTAACCACTAGGCTACCTGCCTCCTCTACACTCTAACCACTAGGCTACCTGCCTCCTCTACACTCTAACCACAAGGCTACCTGCCTCCTCTACACTCTAACCACTAGGCTACCTGCCTCCTCTACACTCTAACCACTAGACTACCTGCCTCCTCTACACTCTAACCACTAGACTACCTGCCTCCTCTAACCACTAGGCTACCTGCCTCCTCTACACTCTAACCACTAGACTACCTGCCTCCTCTACACTCTAACCACTAGACTACCTGCCTCCTCTACACTCTAACCACTAGACTACCTGCCTCCTCTACACTCTAACCACTAGGCTACCTGCCTCCTCTACACTCTAACCACTAGACTACCTGCCTCCTCTACACTCTAACCACTAGACTACCTGCCTCCTCTAACCACTAGGCTACCTGCCTCCTCTACACTCTAACCACTAGGCTACCTGCCTCCTCTACACTCTAACCACAAGGCTACCTGCCTCCTCTACACTCTAACCACTAGGCTACCTGCCTCCTCTACACTCTAACCACTAGGCTACCTGCCTCCTCTACACTCTAACCACTAGACTACCTGCCTCCTCTACACTCTAACCACTAGGCTACCTGCCTCCTCTACACTCTAACCACTAGACTACCTGCCTCCTCTACACTCTAACCACTAGGCTACCTGCCTCCTCTACACTCTAACCACTAGGCTACCTGCCTCCTCTACACTCTAACCACAAGGCTACCTGCCTCCTCTACACTCTAACCACTAGGCTACCTGCCTCCTCTACACTCTAACCACTAGGCTACCTGCCTCCTCTACACTCTAACCACTAGGCTACCTGCCTCCTCTACACTCTAACCACTAGGCTACCTGCCGCCTCTACACTCTAACCACTAGGCTACCTGCCTCCTCTACACTCTAACCACTAGGCTACCTGCCTCCTCTACACTCTAACCACTAGGCTACCTGCCTCCTCTACACTCTAACCACTAGACTACCTGCCTCCTCTACACTCTAACCACTAGACTACCTGCCTCCTCTACACTCTAACCACTAGGCTACCTGCCTCCTCTACACTCTAAACCACTAGGCTACCTGCCTCCTCTACACTCTAACCACAAGGCTACCTACCTCTACACTCTAACCACTGGGCTACCTGCCTCCCTACACTCTAACCACTA
Organism: Oncorhynchus keta; assembly: GCF_023373465.1. Classification (NCBI taxonomy): domain Eukaryota; kingdom Metazoa; phylum Chordata; class Actinopteri; order Salmoniformes; family Salmonidae; genus Oncorhynchus; species Oncorhynchus keta. The sequence goes on from NW_026284534.1 coordinate 105,188, forward strand.
GGCTACCTGCCTCCTCTACACTCTAACCCAGAGGTGGACAAAC
>NW_026284535.1:0-2500 GCF_023373465.1 Oncorhynchus keta
GTATGTGAGTGATGATCAGTATGTGTGTGATGATGAGTATGTCTGTGATGATCAGTATGTGAGTGATGATGAGTATGTGTGTGATGATCAGTATGTGTGTGATGATCAGTATGTGAGTGATGATCAGTATGTGAGTGATGATCAGTATGTGAGTGATGATCAGTATGTGTGTGATGATCAGTATGTGAGTGATGATCAGTATGTGAGTGATGATCAGTATGTGAGTGATGATCAGTATGTGAGTGATGATCAGTATGTGAGTGATGATCAGTATGTGAGTGATGATCAGTATGTGAGTGATGATCAGTATGTGAGTGATGATCAGTATGTGTGTGATGATCAGTATGTGAGTGATGATCAGTATGTGAGTGATGATCAGTATGTGAGTGATGATCAGTATGTGTGTGATGGTCAGTATGTGTGATGATCAGTATGTGAGTGATGATCAGTATGTGAGTGATGATCAGTATGTGAGTGATGATCAGTATGTGAGTGATGATCAGTATGTGAGTGATGATCAGTATGTGAGTGATGATGAGTATGTGAGTGATGATCAGTAGTGATGATCAGTAGTGTGTGATGGTCAGTATGTGAGTGATGATCAATATGTGAGTGATGGTCAGTATGTGAGTGATGATCAGTATGTGTGTGATGGTCAGTGGCACGCTTTCATTCAGTTGAGTCCGATGCAGTAGTGAGATGGTGTGAATGTTTTTTTTATCTCTCCATAAAAACAGGAGGGGAACGAGGGATGGAGTAAGGAGGGAGGGAAGGTAGTAACTGTAGGCGTTGGGGAGAGGAGAAACTGTGAGAGAGTTAGAGAGAGAGTTAATGAAAGAGAGAAGGAGAGAGGTAGCAGACTAATAACAGCTTGTTGGTTCCCTCTAGACTCATTAGCTGATCCACTATTGCAACTCTTAATTAATGCTTTCTATATTATAACATGTAATGACCCCTTTGAATAAGTCTGTCTGAAAGGAGAAGATGAGGAGATAGAGGGATAGGATTACTTATCCTATCCTAGGTATTCCTTAAAGAGGTGGGGTTTCAGGTGTCTCCGGAAGGTGGTGAATGACTCCGCTGTCCTGGCGTCGTGAGGGAGTTTGTTCCACCATTGGGGGCCAGAGCAGCGAACAGTTTTGACTGGGCTGAGCAGGAACTGTACTTCTCAGTGGTAGGAGGCGAGCAGGCCAGAGGTGGATGAACGAGTGCTCCTTGTTTGGGTGTAGGGCCTGATCAGAGCCTGGAGGTACTGCTGAGGTGCCGTTCCCCCTCACAGCTCCGTAGGCAGAGAAGACATGGTCTTGAGAGCAGATGATACAGAGAGGAGAGGGAGAGAGAGAGAAGACAACTGGAAGCCAGAGAGAGAGAAGACGGAGGAGCGGGGTGACGTGAGAGAACTTGGGAATACATAAACCAGACGGGCTATATATATATATATATCTGGATGAGTTGTAGGGGTTTAATGGCACAGGCAGGGAGCCCAGCCAACAGCGAGTTGCAGTAATCCAGACGGGAGATGACAAGTGCCTAATATTATAATTGCGCTGCTTCCTGTGTGAGGCAGGGTCGTATTCATGGATGTTGTAGATTTATGAAATATTACAGGAACGTCACATATATTGATGTTAGTTGAGAACGACAGGGTGTTGTCCATATTAAATCACGCCAAGGTTCTTAGCGCTCTGGGAGGAGGACACAATGGAGTTATTATTAATATACCGTGATAAAACGAGATCATGGAACGGGCAGTCCTTCCCGGGAGGAAGAGCAGCTCCGTCTTGCCGAGGTTCAGCTATGAGGTGGTGATCCGTCATCCACACTGATATGTCTGCCAGACATGCAGAGATGCTGATTCGCCACCTGGGCATCAGAAGGGGGAAAGGGAGAAGATTAATTGTGTGTCGTCTGCATAGCAATGATAGAGAGAAGGGAGAGGAGATGTGAGGTTATGACAGAGCCAAGTGACAGGGATAGCGAGAGGGAGAGGAGAGGAAGCGAGGAGAGGGGGAGAACAGAGCCCTGGGGACAGGGAGAGAGTGAGAGAAGACGTGGTGAGGAGACAGAAGACGAGGACGAGAGAGAGAAGACAGGGAGAGGAGAGGGAGGAGAGTACGCAACTAGCGTGGGCCGCGCCGGGAGATGCCCAACTCGAGAGAGGGTGCATAAGAGGAGGGAGACATGATGGAGGGAGTATCGAAACAGCCGAGATATAGAGAAGACAGGAAAGGATGAGAGCAGAGGAGAGAGTTAGCTTTAGAGATAAACACTGCTATTGCTTAGGATAGGAGCATATTAAGACCCTGATACAGAGAAGAGCAGTGTGATGATCAGTATGTGTGTGATGGTCAGTGGCACGAAATATTTATTATATTGGAAACAGGGAGAGGAGAGGCACATAGAGAGATGGTGTGACATGTTTTTATTTCTCCATAAAAACAGAGAGAGGGATACAGGGAGAGGAGAGGGAGATGAGAGAAAACAGGGAGAGGGAGGGAAG
>NW_026284535.1:7500-18493 GCF_023373465.1 Oncorhynchus keta
AGATAGACACAGAGAGAGACATCCGCATAGAGACAAACACACTTAAATGAATATGGGCTCTATACTGACCCCTGATGGGATGTGTAGGGCCTTCAGTAGTTCTGAAGAGTGTTCCGGAATAGTTCCTTCACCCCTCAGGGAGTCCTTGGGAGATAAGAATAGCCCCATTTGTTGGTTGATGAATGTCCTAAGTGCTATGTGTGTGTGTGTGTGTGTGTGTGTGTGTGTGTGTGTGTGTATGTGTGTGTGTGTGTGTGTTTGTGTGGAGGAACTTCATTAAGATACACTTTTAGATGAAAGAGTGTGGGGCCGCAGCTGTTCCTCCACAGGTACTGTATCAGGCCCTGGAGGCCCCTGCTCATTAATACACTGGCTAAGACTTTATTCAACACCTTATTCTCTAGTCAGACATGCTAAAGGGCACCTCAGATTCAAACTGAAACTGGCTCACACACACACACACACACACACACACACACACACACACACACACACACACACACACACACACACACACACACACACACACACACACACACACACACACACACACACACACACACACACACACACACACACACACGTTATACAGTCATATGGTGAAACCATGTATTACAGTAATGGTGAATACCATTTTATACAGACTTCCATTGCCCTAACCCCTTAACATAACCCCAACCCTTACCATAAATTAACTCCTTACCATAACCCCAACCCTTTACTCTAACCCCAATCCCTTACCCCAATCCCTTACCCCAACCCTAACCCCAACCCTAACCCCAATCCCTTACCCCAATCCCTTACCCCCAATCCCAACCCCTTACCCTAACCCTATCTCTAACCCCTTACCCCAACCCCTACCCCAATACCTAACCCCAACTCCAATCCCTAATCCTTACCCCAATCCTAACCCCAACCCCTTACCCCAACCCCTTATCTCTCTCTCTCTCTTATCTCTCTCTCTCTCTCTCACTGTCTCACACTCACTCACTCACTCACTCACTCACTCACTCACTCACTCACTGTCTCACCCTATCGCTCTTGTTCTTTCTCTCGCTGTATCGCTCTCTCTCACTCACTCACTGAGGCAGGCAGGCAGGCAGGCAGGCAGGCAGGCCCCTTTCAGTTTAAAACATGCTTTTTGTAACACTAAATCACTATCAGCTATAAGAGACTCAAAGATAAAAAATAAAAACAATTTATTCAAACACCTCACAGTTCTAGTGTTTGAGGGGGAAAATGTCAAATGTCTCCGTCCGTCCTTCCGTCCCATAGCCCAGGGCTGTGTCTCAAAGGGCTTCCTATTCCCTATGTAGTGCACTACTTTTCACCAACTAGATCCCTTTTCCCATCCGTTTCCCCTACGAGACTCAGACCTGCTGCTACAGCCAATAAGGATGGGCGGGCTGTGGGTTGCCACGGCAACTCTCTGTTTTGTTTACTATTGACGGTGCGCGGGCCAACCGACCTGCTTAGCGACCAGCAGCAGTGACATATCAACCTGTGAATGTTCTAACAGAAGTCAGCCGGTTGGTTGGTTGGTCAGTTGGTTTGGCAGGACATTTCCCTTCCATCTGCTAAGACTGTTTGTTTTTCTGCTGTTTCATTTGTTTACTTGACGGTTGAAATTTGCCGTGGTTTTGAGCACTGACTCAATTGGCAATGCTAATCATTATTTATAGTTCGTGATTATTTGGAATCTAAGAGGTTTATTTTGTCTTTGTTAAATGAGTGTTTAGTCTCAAGTGAAGTGGTTTTGAAGACTTGTTTGCCTTTCTCAGAAATATAGATAAACAAATGTTTTCCTTGAAATTGTTGTGCGCTGGTGAAAGGCTGGACAAATTCCTCTTGTATTAATGAAAACCCGACTCCCAACAATAAAACTACTGTTCTTCCTCTCTGTTCTTCTGCTAGTTCTGTCACAAGGTGGACATTTCTGTTGTCATTTTCTATCAAGTGATAGAAACAACAGCCTCGGTTTGGCGAGTACTTTCACTGTCTCTTACGAGTCCAATAAAACAAAATTACTTTTGTGATTTAAAAAGCTGTGAGATATTTCACTAAAAGGAGGGCTACACTGAACGAGTTTGACAAAACCTAATCCCACATTATGATGAGTCCCAAATCGTAATGCGTCCCAAATTGTACCCTATTCCCTATATAGTGCATGCCTTTTGACCAGGGCTCTTGTCAATAGTAGTGCACTATGTAAGGAATAGGATGCCATTTGGGACGCATTACAACAACCTCGAATGACCTCAAAACGAAGGGAGTACTTGAACCATATTTAACTCAAATTGAAAGCTAATATGGGCCGACGCCATTCTCCAACAAATCAAACGTTTATTTTGACGACAGACTATTTCAAAGAGCAGACATTCGGGCTGACACATTTAGAGCACAACTGTTGATCTGTAGACTTGAGTTGAATTGGAGAATAATTATTATACCTTGTTTTCTGTAAATCGAACTAAATATAGGCTGCTGGTGACTATCTTTCACTTCCTTGGTCAGGTTAAAGGGTCTGTTTCAGTGTTCTTTCTTCATTATTCACCACTTTTCCCAGATGGCTCAAAACTACATTTCTTTGAAATTGCTTTAATTAATTCATGACTTGGGCAAAACAGGACGATTATCCTGACAAATACACACTGTACCTCTGAAGAGAAGTGATATAAATGTTCAGTCTTTGTAAATGGGCTGTTGGCAGCTCTCTGTACCCTGGGTTCCAGTAATAGCATTTTAAACGCATGCTAAATGTTCTCTTTTTGCTGGAGAGACCGGTTCGAAGGTAAACCAAAGCTTTGGTCTGTCCAGGCTCCTTTGATGCGTTCTCCTTCCTGTTCTGCTCATTTCAAGATGTGTGTGTTTCATCAGAGTTGGCCTGTAGTTGTTGAGAGATTATTTGCCTTTCCACAAATAAAAAGGATACCAGCAGTACATACCTATACTGAACTCCTAACATAAAGGTGATTATTTTATATTCTATTCTGCATCTTGACATTTCGTACATGTTGTAGCAGATCGCTTTTAAACCCAAAAAGTGTCACTCATCGTCCTGATCCAGACGTTCTTGACCACTATTTCTCAACACCGCTCAACCGAACATTGTCATTTTATTGACGAGTCTAAATGATCTCAGTAGGTTGCCACCCATTTAGTCGGCACTCAACTGGTTTTGACTGCAGCAGTCATCCAAGGAGGGGATGGCAGGGAGATGGATGTGGGCTCTGGGGATAGTTTGCCAGTCCCTGGTCCAGTCGAGTTCCATGTCTTCAGTGAAGTGACGCTTAGCGTTTCAGAAGATTGCTATGTCATATTAATGACAAGTTGAACACTCCTTGTTGTGAGATAAAATGTGTGTGACAATAAACAGAGGAGATGAAACGGAAAATAGTGAGGCTATCTCTTCAAGTCCAGCCAGTGGAGAATGTGTATCTTTCTCCTTACTGGGCGATTTGTTCTCTCTCTCAGCCGCTTGTTGAAGGGGATTCCATGGGCGTATATTTTTTCACCCGTTTCTGTCTAACTCACCAACAGAGACTGTGTGAGAGTGTATTAGTGTGAGAGTGTGAGAGTGTGTTAGTGTGTTAGTGTGTTACAAGCATTTTGCTACACCTGCAAAAACATCCCTAAACACATGTATGTGACCAATTACATTTACATTTACATTTACCAATTGTATTTATTTCTTCGTGTTAGTGAGAGAGAAAGAGAATGTGCTTTTGAGCATTTGTCCATCTGTCAGTCCGTCAGTCCATTCGTCCATCCGTCAGTCCATCTGTCCGTCCATCCATTACAGTACATCGATGAAGCACACAAATGAAAGTGCGAACAAGCATAGCTACTTCTAATTCTTTGTGTGTGGTTGACTTGGCAATGTGATCACTCTGCCAGACCATGAAATACATTACACCTGACCCAACTAAACCCCACTCTACCAGACCATGAAATACATTACACCTGACCCAACTAAACCCCACTCTACCAGACCATGAAATACATTACACCTGACCCAACTAAACCCCACTCTACCAGACCATGAAATACATTACACCTGACCCAACTAAACCCCACTCTACCAGACCATGAAATACATTACACCTGACTCAACTAAACCCCACTCTACCAGACCATGAAATACATTACACCTGACCCAACTAAACCCCACTCTACCAGACCATGAAATACATTACACCTGACCCAACTAAACCCCACTCTACTAGACCATGAAATACATTACACCTGACCCAACTAAACCCCACTCTACTAGACCATGAAATACATTACACCTGACCCAACTAAACCCCACTCTACCAGACCATGAAATACATTACACGTGACCCAACTAAACCCCACTCTACCAGGCCAGTCCATGAAATACATTACACCTGACTCAACTAGACCCCAAATGACAGGGTGAATCACTGAGAGCCCACAGCCCTACCCCACAACACACAGCCCCAGAGCCCACAGCCCACAGCCCTACCCCACAACACACAGCCCCAGAGCCCACAACCACCTACAACCCTACAGCCCAAAAGCCCTGGTTTGGAGCGAGATGCCTGGACATGTATCAGGTGGGAGGTCCTTGGAGGGAGAGGGAGGTGGGCTGGAGGTTCTGGCCAACACTGGTTGGAATCTCTCTTTCACTTTCTCCTTTTTCTCTCTCTGTTTTGTTATCTTTCCTTTTCCTTCCATCTCTCCCCTTTTCTGTCTCATGTTCTCTCCGTCTCTTTCTCCCCATCCCTCTCCCTCTTTCCTTCGTTCTGTTGTTCCATCTCCCTGCCATCCCCAGCTTGGAGCGAATGAGGAATGTTCCATAATTAGGATGAACGATCCCTTCCTCTGAAAGCTTATTTTTACGCCCTGTTATTTTTACCCTCTTCGTTTCCTCTTTTCTCCTCCCCTTGCTTCCTCGTGTCCTTTCTCTTGTTACAATTCATTCACACTGCTCACATGGCCCAACAATGGTAAAACGTATAGCACAGTTCAGAGTATTAATATACTGTCACATACATATTTCAGCTCTTTTACATTGGAAATTGTAGTCGAAATTGTTGAGGTTAAAAAAAAAAATAATGCAACATTTGGACAACTTTTTCATGTTTTATAATCTATTAGATATACACTACCGGTAAAAAGTTTTAGAACACCTACTCATTCAAGGGTTGTTCTTTATTTTTACTGCTTTCTACATTGTAGAATAGTGAAGACATCAACACTATCAACAGCATTAGGCTGTTGATGAGAGGCATTAGACTGTTGATGAGAGGCATTAGGCTGTTGATGAGAGGCATTAGACTGTTGATGAGAGGCATTAGACTGTTGATGAGAGGCATTAGACTGTTGATGAGAGGCATTAGGCTATTGATGAGAGGCATTAGACTGTTGATGAGAGGCATTAGGCTGTTGATGAGTGGCATTAGGCTGTTGATGAGTGGCATTAGGCTGTTGATGAGAGGCATTAGACTGTTGATGAGAGGCATTAGGCTGTTGATGAGAGGCATTAGGCTGTTGATGAGAGGCATTAGACTGTTGATGAGAGGCATTAGACTGTTGATGAGAGGCATTAGGCTGTTGATGAGAGGCATTAGACTGTTGATGAGAGGCATTAGGCTGTTGATGAGAGGCATTAGGCTGTTGATGAGTGGCATTAGGCTGTTGATGAGAGGCATTAGACTGTTGATGAGAGGCTAGGCTGTTGATGAGAGGCATTAGGCTGTTGATGAGAGGCATTAGACTGTTGATGAGAGGCATTAGGCTGTTGATGAGAGGCATTAGCTGTTGATGAGAGGCATTAGGCTGTTGATGAGAGGCATTAGGCTGTTGATGAGAGGCATTAGGCTGTTGATGAGAGGCATTAGACTGTTGATGAGAGGCATTAGACTGTTGATGAGAGGCATTAGGCTGTTGATGAGAGGCATTAGGCTGTTGATGAGAGGCATTAGACTGTTGATGAGAGGCATTAGGCTGTTGATGAGAGGCATTAGGCTGTTGATGAGAGGCATTAGGCTGTTGATGAGAGGCATTAGGCTGTTGATGAGAGGCATTAGACTGTTGATGAGAGGCATTAGACTGTTGATGAGAGGCATTAGACTGTTGATGAGAGGCATTAGACTGTTGATGAGAGGCATTAGACTGTTGATGAGATGATGTCATAAGGTGTATGCACCAATTTGTAAGTCGCTCTGGATAAGAGCGTCTGCTAAATGACTTAAATGTAAATGTTAAATGCATTAGACTGTTGATGAGAGGCATTAGGCTGTTGATGAGAGGCATTAGGCTGTTGATGAGAGGCATTAGGCTGTTGATGAGAGGCATTAGGCTGTTGATGAGAGGCATTAGGCTGTTGATGAGAGGCATTAGGCTTTTGATGAGAGGCATTACGCCATTTTGCTCTGTTGCTTTATCAGCTGTTGTCCTTTAGGTCATAGTCTTCTTCCCAAATGGCCTCATTTTACCACGGCCCATAGGACTCTGGTCTAAAGGAGTGCACTATACAGGGAATAAGGTGCCATTTGGGATGAGGGTATATCCATTCATGTTTGTAGAGTGGGTGGATGCAGAGTTTTTCTCTCATGACTTTATGTCACTACTGGTTGATGAAGAGTGATGGCACAGCCACATATTCTTGCTCATACGTCATAGCAACCCTTATCATAATAATGCTTTGGTTGATTTGTTTGATTCAATGAACCCTAAGTTGAAAGTCAATGTTGTTCTCTTAACTATGATGTCTCTGTTTGCCTTGAGTCTCTGTGATGTGGTGTTTGAGGTTTTTAAAGGGTAACTGTGGGTTAGGGACTGGCTAAGTTTACTATAAAGCTATACACACACACAGGCGTGTACTCACGCACACACACACACACACTGGGCCTTATGCCTTCCATGTAACGGTGATGCTTGTGAAAACAAACTCAAATAATCAGAGCATTTCAGCAGCTTTTGACTGTTTGTTATTTCTCAAGTCGGTTATACGATGCGGTTCATGGAAATCTCTGTTTGTATATGTTCCTTAACAAACGCTTATCACCAGACCTATTGTCAATGATGATGTGTCAGAAACAGGCCCACTGGGCAGTTCGGGCAAATGCCAGATGGACAGGTCCGTCTTTAGCCCAGTGGGCCTGTCTAGGTTGGAGGTTTTGTGCAGAATGATCATTATTTGGATAATGGGAGCCTGTGTGTTAGAATTTATTTATTTTTTTTTTTTATTTCCCCAGTTCGTAACCATGTGAGGGCTATTATTACAATCTCAGGCTCCGCAAACCAGATGGACTTTTACATTGAACAGACAACCTTTGGAGTTAAATAGCAAGTGTCAGTAGAAAAAATTCTTATATACAATGTGTGCAAAAGGCCTATGAGGAGGTAGGCGAACGGGCCTTTTGCAGATTAACACTGGTGATAAATGATGAGGTGGGCCTATTGTACAGGTAGAGCCTATTGGTGTGCAAAAGAGCAGAAAAGCCTAAATAAATGGGGAACGCCTATAAAAAAACGGCCTATGGGAACGAGGTAGGTGAAAAAGGGGGCTATTTACCAATAGCCTATTACAGCTGAACGACGGCCTAGCTGGTGAAGCTGATGTTTGAAACGGTTGGTGAGGGGAGATAAAAGTGGGGAACTCAGCGACCTATTTCACGCTTGGGAACCAGTCACTAGGCAGCAGAGTATTGGGAACGACGGCCTAATGGGGAACGACGGCCTTGGGAATGACGGCCATTGGGGAACACGGCCCTGTTGGGGAACGACGGCCTATTGGATGGGTGTTGCCTATTGGTGACCAGTGAACTGAGATTGGGGAACGACGGCCTATTGTAGTGACCTGCGGCCTATTGGGGAACGACGGCCTATTGGAGGGCCAGCGGCCTATTGGGAACGACGGCCTATTGGGGAACGACGGCCTATGGGGAAGGTGGGGAACGATGGCCTATTGGGGAACGACGGCATCCAGTTTGGGGAGTAGGCCTATTGGAAGCCCTATTGGTGATGACATCGGCCTATTGAAGTCGAGGATTGGGGAAGTCGACTGACGGCCTATTGGGGCAGCGGCCTATTGGAAGGGACGGCTTTGTGAACGACGGCCTATTGGGGAACGCCGGCCTATTTGGACGGCCTTTTGGTGAAGACGGCCTATTAGGGGTGAACGACGGCCTATTGGGTGAACGACGGCCTAGGTAGGAAGACGGCCTATTCAAGGTTGGAACATCCACGGCCCTATTAGTCGGGCATGCGGGGTGCAGGCAGCGACGGCCTATTGAAAAGCTGCATTTGGTTTTAACGAGGAGCAGTTGGAGGCCACGGAAGGACGGCTGTATGGCATTGAAGCTCGCCTATTGGGATAGCACGGCCAATGACGGGGCCTATTGGTGAATGGACGGCCTATAGAGGTGATCGAACGGCCCAGCAAGACAACATCATTGATATATACAGAGAAAAGAGTCGGCCTATTGAACCTCGTGGAACGACGGCCTAGAGGACCGGACAGCATGCCCTATTGGTGACACACTGGAACTCTGTCTGCAAAGTATTGGTGAACCAGGCAAGGCAGTCATCCGAAAAACCGAGGCTGTTGAGTCTGCCGATAAGCCTATTGGTGAACAGTGGGTTAATTGCCTTGGCAGGTTGGTGAAGACGGATTTTGCACAGTACTGTCATTGGGGATCGATGGCCAACCTTTCAGATACATTTAGTACCTCTAATTGGCTGAGGTGCTGGTTGACCGGCTCGGAAACGATTAATCACTAGGCTACCTGTACTGGTGCTGGTCAATGCTCTAATCAATGGCTACCTGCTGGTTCTGGTCCCATTCTAACCACTAGGCTACTGTGTATTATTCCAATGCTCTAACCACAGGCAAACCAGATGGTTTACATTTGAACCTTTATTTAAATAGGACTGCTGGTTATTGGGGAACAAATCCTATTTACAACGACGGCCTATTGGGGAACAGTGGGTTAATTGCCTTGTTCAGGGGCAGAACGACAGATTTTTACCTTGTCAGCTCGGGGATTCGACCCCCTTACCTTTCAGTTACTGGCCCAACGCTCTAATCACTAGGCTACCTGCTGGTTACTGGCCCAACGCTCTAATCACTAGGCTACCTGCTGGTTACTGGTCCAATGCTCTAACCACTAGGCTACCTGCTGGTTACTGGTCCAATGCTCTAACCACTAGGCTACCTGCTGGTTACTGGTCCAACGCTCTAACCACTAGGCTACCTGCTGGTTACTGGTCCAACGCTCTAACCACTAGGCTACCTGCTGGTTACTGGTCCAACGCTCTAACCACTAGGCTACCTGCTGGTTACTGGTCCAACGCTCTAACCACTAGGCTACCTGCTGGTTAATGGTCCAACGCTCTAACACTAGGCTACCTGCTGGTTACTGGTCCAACGCCTAACTAGGCTACCTGCTGGTTACTGGTCCAACGCTCTAACCACTAGGCTACCTGCTGGTTACTGGTCCAACGCTCTAACCACTAGGCTACCTGCTGGTTACTGGTCCAAACACTAGGCTATCTGCTGGTTACTGGTCCAACGCTCTAACCACTAGGCTACCTGCTGGTTACTGGTCCAACGCTCTAACCACTAGGCTACCTGCTGGTTACTGGTCCTCAACGCTCTAACCACTAGGTTATCTGCTGGTTACTGGTCCAACGCTCTAACCACTAGGCTACCTGCTGGTTACTGGTCCAACGCTCTAACCACTAGGCTACCTGCTGGTTACTGGTCCAATGCTCTAACCACTAGGCTACCTGCTGGTTACTGGTCCAACGCTCTAACCACTAGGCTACCTGCTGGTTACTGGTCCAACGCTCTAACCACTAGGCTACCTGCTGGTTACTGGTCCAATGCTCTAACCACTAGGCTACCTGCTGGTTACTGGTCCAACGCTCTAACCACTAGGCTACCTGCTGGTTACTGGTCCAATGCTCTAACCACTAGGCTACCTGCTGGTTACTGGTCCAACGCTCTAACCACTAGGCTACCTGCTGGTTACTGGTTCAACGCTCTAACCACTAGGCTACCTGCTGGTTACTGTTCCAACGTCTAACCACTAGGCTACCTGCTGGTTACTGGTCCAACGCTCTAACCACTAGGCTACCTGCTGGTTACTGGTCCAACGCTCTAACCACTAGGCTACCTGCTGGTTACTGGTCCAACGCTCTAACCACTAGGCTACCTGCTGGTTACTGGTCCAACGCTCTAACCACTAGGCTACCTGCTGGTTACTGGTCCAACGCTCTAACCACTAGGCTACCTGCTGGTTACTGGTCCAACCACTAGGCTACCTGCTGGTTACTGGTCCAACGCTCTAACCACTAGGCTACCTGCTGGTTACTGGTCCAACGCTCTAACCACTAGGCTACCTGCTGGTTACTGGTCCAACACTCTAACCACTAGGCTACCTGCTGGTTACCGGTTCAACGCTCTAACCACTAGGCTACCTGCTGGTTACTGGTCCAACGCTCTAACCACTAGGCTATCTGCTGGTTACTGGCCCAACGCTCTAACCACTAGGCTACCTGCTGGTTACTGGTCCAACGCTCTAACCACTAGGCTACCTGCTGGTTATCGTTCAACGCTCTAACCACTAGGCTACCTGCTGGTTACTGGTCCAACGCTCTAACCACTAGGCTACCTGCTGGTTACTGGTCCAACGCTCTAACCACTAGGCTACCTGCTGGTTACTGGTCCAACGCTCTAACCACTAGGCTACCTGCTGGTTACTGGTCCAACGCTCTAACCACTAGGCTACCTGCTGGTTACTGGTCCAACGCTCTAACCACTAGGCTACCTGCTGGTTACTGGTCCAACGCTCTAACCACTAGGCTACCTGCTGGTTACTGGTCCAAACACTAGGCTACCTGCTGGTTACTGGTCCAACGCTCTAACCACTAGGCTACCTGCTGGTTACTGGTCCAACGCTCTAACCACTAGGCTACCTGCTGGTTACTGGTCCAACGCTCTAACCACTAGGCTATC
>NW_026284536.1:0-7830 GCF_023373465.1 Oncorhynchus keta
GTGTGTGTGTGTGTGTGTGTGTGTGTGTGTGTGTGTGTGTGTGTGTGTGTGTGTGTGTGTGTGTGTGTGTGTGTGTGTGTGTGTGTGTGTGTGTGTGTGTGTGTGTGTGTGTGTGTGTGTGTGTGTGTGCGTGTGCGTGTGTGTGTGTGTGTGTATGTGTGTGTGTGTGTGTGGGGGAAGCAGTTCCAGGCCATCAGACTGTTAAACAGTCTCCAATATTCATCCTCCTCCCAATACCTGCCCTGAACTTTAGTCACAGTCACTAGCCGGATACCAGCCAGTACTCTACCCTGACCTTTAGTCACAGTCACTAGCCGGATACCAGCCAGAACTCTACCCTGACCTTTAGTCACAGTCACTAGCCGGATACCAGCCAGTACTCTACCTGACCTTTAGTCACAGTCACTAGCCGGCTACCAGCCAGTACTCTACTCTGAACTTTAGTTAAACTTCACCCTTAACCCTTGATCATTCAGATGTAATGTCTAACCTTAACCATTCAGATGTAATGTCTAACCTTTACCATTCAGATGTAATGTCTAACCTTAACCATTCAGATTGAATGTCTAACCTTAACCATTCAGATGTAGTTCCTAACCTTAACCATTGAGATTTAGTTCTAACCTTAACCATTCAGATGTAGTTCCTAACCTTAACCATTCAGATTGAATGCCTAACCTTAACCATTCGGATGTAATGTCTAACCTTAACCATTCAGATGTAGTTCCTAACCTTAACCATTCAGATGTAGTTCCTAACCTTAACCATTCAGATTGAATGTCTAACCTTAACCATTCAGATGTAGTTCCTAACCTTAACCATTCAGATTGAATGCCTAACCTTAACCATTCAGATGTAGTTCCTAACCTTAACCATTCAGATTGAATGTCTAACCTTAACCATTCAGATTTAGTTCCCAACCTTAACCATTCAGATTGAATGTCTAACCTTAACCATTCAGATGTAATGTCTAACCTTAACCATTCAGATTGAATGTCTAACCTTAACCATTCAGATTGTAGTTCCTAACCTAACCATTTAGATGTAGTTCCTAACCTTAACCATTCAGGTTGAATGTCTAACCTTAACCATTCAGATTAAATGTCTAACCTTAACCATTCAGATGTAGTTCCTAACCTTAACCATTCAGATGTAGTTCCTAACCTTAACCATTCAGATTGAATGTCTAACCTTAACCATTCAGATGTAGTTCCTAACCTTAACCATTGAGATTTAGTTCCTAACCTTAAGCATTCAGATGTAGTTCCTAACCTTAACCATTCAGTTTGAATGTCTAACCTATAACCATTTAGATGTAGTTCCTAACCTTAACCATTCAGGTTGAATGTCTAACCTTAACCATTCAGATTGAATGCTCTAACCTTAACCATTCAGATTGTAATGTCTAACCTTAACCATTCAGATGTAGTTCCCTAACCTTAACCATTCCAGGTTGAATGTCTAACCTTAACCATTCAGATGTAATGTCTAACCTTAACCATTCAGATGTAATGTCTAACCTTAACCATTCAGATTTAGTTCCTAACCTTAACCATTCAGATTTAGTTCCTAACATTAACCATTCAGATGTAATGTCTAACATTAACCATTCAGATTAAATGTCTAACCTTAACCATTCCCAGGTTGAATGTCTAACCTTAACCATTCAGATGTAATGTCTAACATTAACCATTCAGATTAAATGTCTAACCTTAACCATTCAGGTTGAATGTCTAACCTTAACCATTCAGATGTAATGTCTAACCTTAACCATTCAGATTTAGTTCCTAACCTTAACCATTCAGATTGAATGCCTAACCTTAACCATTCAGATTGAATGTCTAACCTTAACCATTCAGATGTAGTTCCTAACCTTAACCATTCAGATGTAGTTCCTAACCTTAACCATTCAGATGTAGTTCCTAACCTTAACATTTCAGATGTAGTTCCTAACCTTAACCATTCAGATGTAGTTCCTAACCTTAACCATTCAGATGTAGTTCCTAACTTGCTAACCATTCAGATGTAGTTCCCTAACCTTAACCTTGGTCATTCTCTCTTTCTCCCTTACCCATCTGTCTATCGCCTCCTTTGAATTTCATGCTGTCACAGTTACCAGCCCTTTCAAGCTTAACATCCTTATCATTTTATCGCCCTCCAGGTCCCCTCGGAGAGTTCATCAATGGGCTTGATGTCTTGATAAGCTCCTTTCCTGAGGACGGCTCACCTCTCACAGTTCTGGGCGACTTTAACCTCCCCACGTCTACCTTTGACTCATTCCTCTCTGCCTCCTTCTTTCCACTCCTTTCCTCTTTTGACCTCACCCTCTCACCTTCCCCCTACTCACAAGGCAGGCAATACGCTCGACCTCATCTTTACTAGATGCTGTTCTTCCACTAACCTCATTGCAACTCCCCTCCAAGTCTCCGACCACTACCTTGTATCCTTTTCCCTCTCGCTCTCATCCAACACTTCCCACACTGCCCCTACTCGGATGGTATCGCGCCGTCCCAACCTTCGCTCTCTCTCCCCCAGCTACTCTCTCCTCTTCCATCCTATCATCTCTTCCCTCTGCTCAAACCTTCTCCAACCTATCTCCTGATTCTGCCTCCTCAACCCTCCTCTCCTCCCTTTCTGCATCCTTTGACTCTCTATGTCCCCTATCTTCCAGGCCGGCTCGGTCCTCCCCTCCCGCTCCGTGGCTCGACGACTCATTGCGAGCTCACAGAACAGAGGCTCCGGGCAGCCGGCGGAAATGGAGAAAAACTCGCCTCCCTGCGGACCTGGCATCCTTTCGCTCCCTCCTCTCTACATTTTCCTCCTCTGTCTCTGCTGCTAAAGCCACTTTCTACCACTCTAAATTCCAAGCATCTGCCTCTAACCCTAGGAAGCTCTTTGCCACCTTCTCCTCCCTCCTGAATCCTCCTCCCCCTCCCCCCTCCTCCCTCTCTGCAGATGACTTCGTCAACCATTTTGAAAAAGAAGGTCGACGACATCCGATCCTCGTTTGCTAAGTCAAACGACACCGCTGGTTCTGCTCACACTGCCCTACCCGGTGCTCTGACCTCTTTCTCCCCTCTCTCTCCAGATGAAATCTCGCGTCTTGTGACGGCCGGCCGCCCAACAACCTGCCCGCTCGACCCTATCCCCTCCTCTCTTCTCCAGACCATTTCCGGAGACCTTCTCCCTTACCTCACCTCGCTCATCAACTCATCCCTGACCGCTGGCTACGTCCCTTCCGTCTTCAAGAGAGCGAGAGTTGCACCCCTTCTGAAAAAACCTACACTCGATCCCTCCGATGTCAACAACTACAGACCAGTATCCCTTCTTTCTTTTCTCTCCAAAACTCTTGAGCGTGCCGTCCTTGGCCAGCTCTCCCGCTATCTCTCTCAGAATGACCTTCTTGATCCAAATCAGTCAGGTTTCAAGACTAGTCATTCAACTGAGACTGCTCTTCTCTGTATCACGGAGCGCTCCGCACTGCTAAAGCTAACTCTCTCTCCTCTGCTCTCATCCTTCTAGACCTATCGGCTGCCTTCGATACTGTGAACCATCAGATCCTCCCTCTCCACCCTCTCCGAGTTGGGCATCTCCGGCGCGGCCCACGCTTGGATTGCGTCCTACCTGACAGGTCGCTCCTACCAGGTGGCGTGGCGAGAATCTGTCTCCTCACCACGCGCTCTCACCACTGGTGTCCCCCAGGGCTCTGTTCTAGGCCCTCTCCTATTCTCGCTATACACCAAGTCACTTGGCTCTGTCATAACCTCACATGGTCTCTCCTATCATTGCTATGCAGACGACACACAATTAATCTTCTCCTTTCCTCCTTCTGATGACCAGGTGGTGAATCGCATCTCTGCATGTCTGGCAGACATATCAGTGTGGATGACGGATCACCACCTCAAGCTGAACCTCGGCAAGACGGAGCTGCTCTTCCTCCCGGGGAAGGACTGCCCGTTCCATGATCTCGCCATCACGGTTGACAACTCCATTGTGTCCTCCTCCCAGAGCGCTAAGAACCTTGGCGTGATCCTGGACAACACCCTGTCGTTCTCAACTAACATCAAGGCGGTGGCCCGTTCCTGTAGGTTCATGCTCTACAACATCCGCAGAGTACGACCCTGCCTCACACAGGAAGCGGCGCAGGTCCTAATCCAGGCACTTGTCATCTCCCGTCTGGATTACTGCAACTCGCTGTTGGCTGGGCTCCCTGCCTGTGCCATTAAACCCCTACAACTCATCCAGAACGCCGCAGCCCGTCTGGTGTTCAACCTTCCCAAGTTCTCTCCCGTCACCCCGCTCCTCCGCTCTCTCCACTGGCTTCCAGTTGAAGCTCGCATCCGCTACAAGACCATGGTGCTTGCCTACGGAGCTGTGAGGGAACGGCACCTCAGTACCTCCAGGCTCTGATCAGGCCCTACACCCAAACAAGGGCACTGCGTTCATCCACCTCTGGCCTGCTCGCCTCCCTACCACTGAGGAAGTACAGTTCCCGCTCAGCCCAGTCAAAACTGTTCGCTGCTCTGGCTCCCCAATGGTGGAACACACTCCCTCACGACGCCAGGACAGCGGAGTCAATCACCACCTTCCGGAGACACCTGAAACCCCACCTCTTTAAGGAATACCTAGGATAGGATAAAGTAATCCTTCTCACCCCCCTTAAAAGATTTAGATGCACTATTGTAAAGTGGCTGTTCCACTGGATGTCATAAGGTGAATGCACCAATTTGTAAGTCGCTCTGGATAAGAGCGTCTGCTAAATGACTTAAATGTAAATGTAAATGTTAACCATTCCAGATTGAATGTCTAACCTTAACCATTCAGATTGAATGTCTAACCTTAACCATTCAGATGTAGTTCCTAACCTTAACCATTCAGATGTAGTTCCCAACCTTAACCATTCAGATGTAGTTCCTAACCTTAACCATTCAGATGTAGTTCCTAACCTTAACCATTCAGATGTAGTTCCCAACCTTAACCATTCAGATGTAATGTCTAACCTTGATTTGTGAGAAACATGGATGAAGGTGTAATTTTGCCATCAGACAGTGAGAGCTTGTTGGTCAAGCCACCAGAATGGGAAGTCCCTCTCCTAAGTCTCCATCGACCAGTCCTTCTGTTCCAGGCTGCAGCAGATACACTGTTTCCACATCCTAATGCCCCTGTAGCTTATCACAATTCTACAGGTGGAAACCATGGTGACAGACGTTGTCGGGCGCCTCCACCTCTCACTTCCCGCCAGGGGAAACCTCACACCCTATTGTTTCCTTCCTGACAGGCTGGGGTCATCGGGCTGTTGCCGTGGGAATGTCTTCGTGTTGCCAAGTGCTCTACTTTAACTATGAGACACAGACATACACACACACCACACACACACCACAGACATGGCACACACACACCACACACACACCACACACACACCACAGACATACACACACACACACCACACACACACCACATACACACACACAGACACACACACACCACACATACACACCACAGACACACACACACCACACACACACCACAGACATACACACACACACCACCACATACACACCACAGACACACACACAGACACACACACCACAGACATACACACACACACACCACACACACCAGACACACACCACAGACATACACACACACACCACACACACACACACAGACACACACACCACATACACACCACACAGACACACACACACACACCACACACACACACCACACACACCACAGACATACACACACACACACCACATACACACCACAGACACACACACAGACACACACACACGCACCACAGACTTACGCACACACACACCACACACACACCACACACACTACGACAACATACACACACCACACACACACCACAGACATACACACATCAGTTTACATACAGTGAACAGATGTTTCTAATGGAATGTTACAGTAAACAGATGTTTCTAATGGAATATTTGCAGTAAACAGATGGTTCTAATGTAATGTTGCAGTAAACAGATGGTTCTAATGGAATGTTACAATAAACAGATGTTTCTAATGGAATGCTACAGTAAACAGATGTTTCTAATGGAATATTTGCAGTAAACAGATGGTTCTAATGTAATGTTGCAGTAAAAGATAGTTTCTAATGGAATGTTACAGTAAACAGATGTTTCTAATGGAATGCTACAGTAAACAGGATGTTTCTAATGGAATGCTACAGTAAACAGATGGTTCTAATGTAATGTTGCAGTAAACAGATGTTTCTAATGGAATGTTACAGTAAACAGATGGTTCTAATGGAATGTTACAGTAAACAGATGTTTCTAATGGAATGTTGCGGTAAACAGATGGTTCTAATGGAATGTTACAGTAAACAGATGTTTCTAATGGAATGCTACAGTAAACAGATGTTTCTAATGGAATGCTACAGTAAACAGATGTTTCTAATGGAATGTTACAGCAAACAGATGTTTCTAATGGAATGCTACAGTAAACAGAGATGTTTCTGATGAATGCTACAGTAAACAGATGTTTCTAATGGAATGTTAAAGCAAACAGATGTTTCTAATGAAATGCTACAGTAAACAGAGAGATGTTTCTGATGGAATGCTACAGTAAACAGATGTTTCTAATGGAATGCTACAGTAAAAAGATGTGTTTCTAATGGAATGTTACAGTAAACGAATGTTTCTAATGGAATGTACAGTAAACAGGAATGTTTCTAATGGAATGCTACAGTAAACATATGTTTCTCATGGAATGTCACAGTAAACAGGAATGTTTCTAATGGAATGTTACAGTAAACAGATTTTGTAATGAATGTTACAGTAAACAGGTGTTTCTAATGGAATGCTCATTAAACAGATGTTCTAATGGAATGCTACATTAAACAGGGATGTTTCTAATGGAATGCTACAGTAAACAGATGTTTCTAATTTAATGCCCAGTAAACAGATGGTTTCTAATGTAATTTTGCAGTAAACAGATGGTTTCTAATGGAATGCTACAGTAAACAGATGTTTCTCATGGAATGTTACAGTAAACAGAGATGTTTCTAATGGAATGTTACAGTAAACGAGATTTTTCTAATGGAATGTTACAGTAAACAGATGTTTCTAATGGAATGCTCATTAAACAGATGTTTCTAATGGAATGCTACAGTAAACAGATGTTTCTAATGGAATGCTACAGTAAACAGATGGTTTCTAATGGAATGTTGCAGTAAACAGATGGTTCATAATGGAATGCTACAGTAAACAGAGATGTTTCTAATGGAATGTTACAGTAAACAGATGTTTCTAATGGAATGCTACATTAAACAGATGTTTCTAATGGAATGCTACAGTAAACATAGATGTGTCTAATGGAATGCTACAGTAAACAGATGTTTCTAATGGAATGCTACAGTAAACAGAGATGTTTCTAATGGAATGGTACAGTAAACAGATGTTTCTAATGGAATGGTACATTAATCAGAGATGTTTCTAATGGAATGCTACAGTAAACAGAGATGTTTCTAATGGAATGTTACAGTAAACAGAGATGTTTCTAATGGAATGCTACAGTAAACAGATGTTTCTAATGGAATGCTACAATAATCATAGATGTTTCTAATGGAATGCAATGGTAAACAGGGCTGTTTCTAATGGAATGCTACAGTAAACAGAGATGTTTCTAATGGAATGCTACAATAAACATAGATGTTTCTAATGGAATGCTATGGTAAACAGGGCTGTTTCTAATGGAATGGTACAGTAAACAGATGTTTCTAATGGAATGCTACAATAATCATAGATGTTTCTAATGGAATGGTACAGTAAACAGATGGTTCTAATGGAATGG
>NW_026284537.1:0-9456 GCF_023373465.1 Oncorhynchus keta
CTTCTCTGTTATTCAACAGTGTAGAGGACAGCGTTTCAACCCTCTCTCTGTTATTCAACAGTATAGAGGACGGCGTTTCAACCCTTCTCTGTTATTCAACAGTGTAGAGGACAGCGTTTCAACCCTTCTCTGTTATTCAACAGTATAGAGGACAGCGTTTCAACCCTTCTCTGTTATTCAACAGTGTAGAGGACAGCGTTTCAACCCTTCTCTGTTATTCAACAGTATAGAGGACAGCGTTTCAACCCTTCTCTGTTATTCAACAGTGTAGAGGACAGCGTTTCAACCCTTCTCTGTTATTCAACAGTATAGAGGACAGCGTTTCAACCCTTCTCTGTTATTCAACAGTGTAGAGGACAGCGTTTCAACCCTTCTCTGTTATTCAACAGTATAGAGGACAGCGTTTTAACCCTTCTCTGTTATTCAACAGTATAGAGGACAGCGTTTCAACCCTTCTCTGTTGTTCAACAGTATAGAGGACAGCGTTTCAACCCTTCTCTGTTATTCAACAGTATAGAGGACAGCGTTTCAACCCTTCTCTGTTGTTCAACAGTATAGAGGACAGCGTTTCAACCCTTCTCTGTTATTCAACAGTATAGAGGACAGCGTTTCAACCCTTCTCTGTTGTTCAACAGTGTAGAGGACAGCGTTTCAACCCTTCTCTGTTATTCAACAGTATAGAGGACAGCGTTTCAACCCTTCTCTGTTATTCAACAGTGTAGAGGACAGCGTTTCAACCCTTCTCTGTTATTCAACAGTGTAGAGGACAGCGTTTCAACCCTTCTCTGTTATTCAACAGTGTAGAGGACAGCGTTTCAACCCTTCTCTGTTATTCAACAGTGTAGAGGACAGCGCTTTCAACCCTTCTCTGTTATTCAACAGTATAGAGGACAGCGTTTCAACCCTTCTCTGTTATTCAACAGTATAGAGTGACAGCGTTTCAACCCTTCTCTGTTATTCAACAGTGTAGAGGACAGCGTTTCAACCCTTCTCTGTTATTCAACAGTGTAGAGGACAGCTGCTTTCAACCCTTCTCTGTTATTCAACAGTATAGAGGACAGCGTTTTAACCCTTCTCTGTTGTTCAACAGTATAGAGGACAGCGTTTCAACCCTCTCTGTTATTCAACAGTATAGATGACAGCGTTTCAACCCTTCTCTGTTGTTCAACAGTATAGAGGACAGCGTTTCAACCCTTCTCTGTTATTCAACAGTATAGAGGACAGCGTTTCAACCTCTTCTCTGTTATTCAACAGTATAGAGGACAGCGTTTCAACCCTTCTCTGTTATTCAACAGTATAGAGGACAGCGTTTCAACCCTTCTCTGTTATTCAACAGTGTAGAGGACAGCGTTTCAACCCTTCTCTGTTATTCAACAGTGTAGAGGACAGCGTTTCAACCCTTCTCTGTTATTCAACAGTATAGAGGACAGCGTTTCAACCCTTCTCTGTTGTTCAACAGTATAGAGGACAGCGTTTCAACCCTTCTCTGTTATTCAACAGTATAGAGGACAGCGTTTCAACCCTTCTCTGTTGTTCAACAGTATAGAGGACAGCGTTTCAACCCTTCTCTGTTATTCAACAGTGTAGAGGACAGCGTTTTAACCCTTCTCTGTTGTTCAACAGTATAGAGGACAGCGTTTCAACCCTTCTCTGTTATTCAACAGTATAGAGTGACAGCGTTTCAACCCTTCTCTGTTGTTCAACAGTATAGAGGACAGCGTTTCAACCCTTCTCTGTTGTTCAACAGTGTAGAGGACAGCGTTTCCAACCCTTCTCTGTTATTCAACAGTATAGATGACAGCGTTTCAACCCTTCTCTGTTATTCAACAGTATAGAGGACAGCGGCTTTCAACCCTTCTCTGTTATTCAACAGTGTAGAGGACAGCGTTTCAACCCTTCTCTGTTATTCAACAGTGTAGAGGACAGCTGTTTCAACCCTTCTCTGTTGTTCAACAGTGTAGAGGACAGCGTTTCAACCCTTCTCTGTTATTCAACAGTGTAGAGGACAGCGTCTAACCTCTCTGTTATTCAACAGTGTAGAGGACAGCGTTTCAACCCTTCTCTGTTATCCAACATGTAGAGGACAGCGTTTCAACCCTTCTCTGTTATTCAACAGTGTAGAGGACAGCGTTTCAACTCCTTCTGTTATTCAACAGTGTAGAGTGACAGCGTTTCAACCCTTCTCTGTTATTCAACAGTGTAGAGGACAGCGTTTCAACCTTCTGTTATTCAACAGTGTAGAGGACAGCTGCTTCAACTCCTTCTCTGTTATTCAACAGTGTAGAGGACAGCGTTTAACCCTTCTCTGTTATTCAACAGTGTAGAGGACAGCGTTTCAACCCTTCTCTGTTATTCAACAGTGTAGAGGATAGCGTTTTCAACCTCTTCTCTGTTATTCAACAGAGTATAGAGGACAGCGTTTCAACCCTTCTCTGTTATTCAACAGTATAGAGGACAGCGTTTCAACCCTTCTCTGTTGTTCAACAGTGTAGAGGACAGCGTTTTCAACCCTTCTCTGTTATTCAACAGTGTAGAGGACAGCGTTTCAACCCTTCTGTTATTCAACAGTGTAGAGGATAGCGTTTCAACCCTTCTCTGTTATTCAACAGTGTAGAGGACAGCGTTTCAACCCTTCTCTGTTATTCAACAGTGTAGAGGACAGCGTTTCAACCCTTCTGTTATTCAACAGTGTAGAGGACAGCGTTAACCTCCTTCTGTTATTCAACAGTCAGAGGACAGCGTTCAACCCTTCTCTGTTATTCAACAGTGCAGAGGACAGCGTTTCAACCCCTTCTCTGTTATTCAACAGTATTAGAGGACAGCGTTTCAACCCTTCTCTGTTATTCAACAGTGTAGAGGACAGCGTTTCAACCCTTCTCTGTTATTCAACAGTGTAGAGGATAGCGTTTCAACCCTTCTCTGTTATTCAACAGTGTAGAGGACGGCGTTTCAACCCTTCTCTGTTATTCAACAGTATAGAGGACGGCGTTTCAACCCTTCTCTGTTATTCAACAGTGTAGAGGACAGCGTTTCAACCCTTCTCTGTTATTCAACAGTGTAGAGGACAGCGTTCCAACCTCCTCTCTGTTATTCAACAGTGAAGACAGCGTTTCAACCCTTCTCTGTTATTCAACAGTGTAGAGGACAGCGTTTCAACTCCTTCTCTGTTATTCAACAGTGTAGAGGACAGAGTTTAACCCTTCTCTCTGTTATTCAACAGTGTAGAGGACAGCGTTTCAACCTTCTGTTATTCAACAGTGTAGAGTGACAGCGTTTCAACCTCTTCTCTGTTATTCAACAGTGTAGAGGACAGCGTTTAACCTCTTCTGTTATTCAACAGTGTAGAGGACGGCGTTTCAACCCACGTCTGGCCTCTGGTCAGGCATGTCAACACACTCACTCCACCTCTAGAGGTGTCTTTTTTTTTTATCTGTGTTTGAGGAAAACGATCAATGCCAGACAAAGGCAAGGGAGAAAAGAGAAACACAATTGCTTATTGACAGACAAACTCAACGTCTGACCAATAGAAGTCTGAAAGATGACAGCTTAGGGCTTAGTGACTGGTGAGTGCAAGAGAGATAAAGCGAGACGGAGAGATACAGAGCGAGACGGGAGAGATACAGAGCGAGACGGAGAGATACAGAGCGAGACGGAGAGATACAGAGCGAGACGGAGAGATACAGAGCGAGACGGAGAGATACAGAGCGACGGAGAGATACAGAGCGAGACGGAGAGATACAGAGCGAGACGGAGAGATACAGAGCGAGACGGAGAGATACAGAGAGCGAGACGGAGAGATACAGAGCGAGACGGAGAGATACAGAGCGAGACAGAGAGATACAGAGCGAGACAGAGAGATACAGAGCGAGACAGAGAGATACAGAGCGAGACAGAGAGATACAGGCGAGACAGAGAGATACAGAGCGAGACAGAGATACAGAGCGAGACAGAGAGATACAGAGCGAGACAGAGAGATACAGGCGAGACAGAGAGATACAGAGCGAGACAGAGAGATACAGAAACGAGACAGAGATATAGAGCGAGACAGAGAGATACAGAGCGAGACAGAGAGATACACAGAGCGAGACAGAGAGATACAGAGCGAGACAGAGAGATACAGAGCGAGACAGAGAGATACAGAGCGAGACAGAGAGATACAGAGCGAGACAGAGAGATACAGAGACAGAGAGATACAGAGATACAGAGAATACAGAGAGATACAGAGATACAGAGAGATACAGAGAGAGATACAGAGAGATACAGAGAGATACAGAGAGATACAGAGAGAGACGGAGAGAGACGGAGAGATACAGAGATACAGAGAGAGAGATGGAGAGATACAGAGAGAGATGAGAGATACAGAGAGATGGAGAGATACAGAGAGATACAGAGCGAGACAGAGAGATACAGAGAGATACAGAGAGATACAGAGAGATACAGAGAGATACAGAGAGATACAGAGAGAGACTGAGAGACTGAGAGAGACTGAGAGATACAGAGAGAGACTGAGAGACTGAGAGAGACAGAGAGACTGAGAGATGGAGAGATACAGAGAGAGATGGAGAGATACAGAGAGAGATGGAGAGATACAGAGAGAGATGGAGAGATACAGAGAGAGATGGAGATACAGAGATGGAGAGATACAGAGATGGAGAGACAGAGAGATGTAGAGATACAGGAGATACAGGGAGAGACTGAGAGAGACTGGAGAGAGACTGAGAGAGACTGAGAGATACAGAGATACAGAGAGATACAGAGAGATACAGAGAGATACAGAGAGATACAGAGCGAGACAGAGCGAGACAGGAGCGAGACAGAGCGAGACAGAGATACAGAGAGATACAGACGATACAGAGAGATACAGAGCGATACAGAGAGATACAGAGAGATACAGAGAGATACAGAGAGATACAGAGAGATACAGAGAGATACAGAGAGATACAGAGAGAGACTGAGAGAGACTGAGAGAGACAGAGAGACTGAGAGACTGAGAGATGGAGAGATACAGAGAGAGATGGAGAGATACAGAGAGAGATGGAGAGATACAGAGAGAGATGGAGAGATACAGAGAGAGATGGAGAGATACAGAGAGAGATGGAGAGATACAGAGAGAGATGGAGAGATGTAGAGATACAGGGAGATACAGGGAGAGACTGAGAGAGACTGAGAGAGACTGAGAGAGACTGAGAGATCCAGAGAGATCCAGAGAGATCCAGAGAGATCCAGAGAGATCCAGAGAGACTGAGAGAGACTGAGAGAGACTGGGAGAGACTGGGAGAGACTGGGAGAGACTGGGAGAGATAGGGGAGATACGGGGAGATACGGGGAGATACGGGGAGATACGGGGAGATACGGGGAGATACGGGGAGATACGGGGAGATACGGGGAGATACGGGGAGATACGGGGAGATACGGGGAGAGAGACAGAGAGAGACAGAGAGAGACAGAGAGAGACAGAGAGAGACTGAGAGAGACTGAGAGAGACTGAGAGAGACTGAGAGAGACTGAGAGAGATACAGAGAGATACAGAGAGAGATATGGAGAGATAGAGAGAGATGGAGAGAGATGGAGAGATACAGAGAGAGACTGAGAGATACAGAAAGAGACTGAGAGATACAGAAAGAGATGTAGAGAGACAGAGATACTGGGAGATACAGAGATACTGGGAGATACTGAGAGATACTGAGAGATACAGAGAGACAGAGATACAGAGAGACAGAGAGACAGAGAGACAGAGAGACAGAGAGACAGAGATACAGAGATACAGAGAGATACAGAGAGACTGAGAGATACAGAGAGACTGAGAGATACAGAAAGAGATGTAGAGATACTGAGAGATACAGAGAGACTGAGAGATACAGAGAGACTGAGAGATACAGAGAGACTGAGATACAGAGATACAGAGAGACTGAGAGAGATACAGAGAGAGACTGATACAGAGAGATACAGAGAGATACAGAGAGATACAGAAAGAGATGTAGAGATACAGAGAGAGACAGATGATATGGCAGATACTGAGAGATACAGAGAGATACAGAGAGAGACTGGGAGATACAGGGAGATACAGAGAGACTGAGATAAATCTGCAAAAATATCCTCTGTGTACAAAGTAAAAACACCAAATTAATGCATGCAGAACAGAATTAGGCTGATACACGCTAATTATCAAAATCCAGAAAAGAGAGCTGTAAAATTCTACAACCACATAAAAGGAAGCGATTCCCAAACCTTCTATAACTAAGCAAGCTGGTCCTGGGGCTCTGTTCACAAACACAAAACAGAACCCACAGAGCCCCAACATAATTATAACCCAACCAAAATATGAGAAAACAAAAAGATAATTACTTGACACATTAGAAAGAATTAAATGAAAAACATAACAAACTGGAGTACTGTGACTGACCCAAAATTAAGGAAAGCTTTGACTATGTACAGACTCAGTGAGCATAGCCTTGCTATTGAGAAAGGCCGCCGTAGGCAGACATGGCTCTCAAGAGAAGACAGGCTATGTGCTCACCGCCCACAAAATGAGGTGGAAACTGAGCTGCACTTCCTAACCTCCTGTCCAATGTATGACCATATTAGAGAGACATATTTACCTCAGATTACACAGATCCACAAAGATTTAGAAAAACAAACCCCATTTTGATAAACTCCCATACCTACTGGGTGAAATTCCACAGTGTGACATCACAGCAGCAAGATTTGTGACCTGTTGCCACGAGAAAAGGGCAACCAGTGAAGAACAAACACCATTGTAAATACAACCCATATTTATGCTTATTTATTTTCCATTTTGTAATTTTAATCATTTTCACATAATATGACATTTGAAATGTGTTTTTTTAAACAGTTTTTTTCTTCAGTTTAATTAATTAAATTAATTAAATAATTATCTATTTCACTTTGGAAGTATTAAGACCCCTAGACGTTTTCCACATTCTGTAACGTTACAGCCTTATTATAATATGCATTCAATAGTTTTTTCCCCCTCATGAATCTATACATCATAATGACATAACAAAAACAGGTTTTTAGAAATGTTTGCTAATTTATTTTAAAAAAAAGACTCATCCCGAAGCCACTCCTGCGTTGTCTTACCCTTCCCCAGATCTGTGTCTCGACACAATCCTGTCTCGGAGCTCTATGGACAATTCCTTCGACCTCATGGCTTGGTTTCTGCTCTGACACGCACTGTCAACTGTGGGACCTTTATATAGACAGGTGTGTGCCTTTCTAAATCATGTCCAATCATATTGAGTTTACCACAGGTGGACTCCAATCAAGTTGTAGAAACATCTCAAGGATGATCAATGGAAACAGGATGCACCTGAGTTTTTAAAGTCTCGTAGCAAAGGGTCTGAATTCTTATGTAAATAAGGTATTTCTGTTTTAAATAAATAAGGTATTTTTAATACAGTTGCATAAATGTCAAAAAACTGTTTTGTCATTGTTATTATTGTCTGTAGATTGATGAAGAATGTTTTTATTTAATCAATTTTAGAATAAGGCTGTAACGTAACAAAATGTGGAAAAAGTTAAGTCTGAATACTTTCCTAAGACATTGTATGCTTCCTATGGCAATAAAGCACCTTACTTTGAATTAAATTCAGAGAAATCAAAACTTCTGTCTATTTAAGTCTGTCATGGCCACGAGAAGGTAGAGGTTGAAGTAAAGTACTCTCTCTCTGATAAGATTATTCTGCTACTGGCTCTCCTCTGCTCAACTCTCCTCTTGGCTGACTGGGAGGCTGGCTGGCTGGCAGTGCTGGGTGGGAGGCTGGCTGGCTGGGAGGCTGGCTGGCTGGCCGGCAGTGCTGGGTGGGAGGCTGGCTGGCTGGGAGGCAGGCTGGGAGGCTGGGAGGCTGGCACTGGTAGGCTGGCACTGGGAGGCTGGCACTGGGAGGTTGGCTGGGAAGCTGGCAGGCTGGCACTGGGAGGCTTGTTGGCAGGCTGGGAGGCTGGCACTGGGAGATTGGCACTTGGAGGTTGGCTGGGAAGCTGGCAGGCTGGCACTGGGAGGCTTGTTGGCAGGCTGGGAGGCTGGCACTGGGAAGCTGGCACTTGGAGGTTGGCTGGGAGGTTGGCACTGGGAGGCTGGCACTGGGAGGCTGGCAGCGCTGCATGTTACTAGTAGTTTATGTTAAGTGACACTTCTCCCAGTGAGAGACTGAAACTCACTCTCACCCTCTCTCTCTATCACACCAGGGATTCTACTAGTAGTTTATGTTAAGTGACACTTCTCCCAGTGAGAGACTGAAACTCACTCTCACCCTCTCTATCACACCAGGGATTCTACTAGTAGTTTATGTTAAGTGACACTTCTCCCAGTGAGAGACTGAAACTCACTCTCACCCTCTCTCTCTATCACACCAGGGTTTCTACTAGTAGTTTATGTTAAGTGGCACTTCTCCCAGTGAGAGACTGAAACTCACTCTCACCCTCTCTCTCTATCACACCAGGTTTTCTACTAGTAGTTTATGTTAAGTGGCACTTCTCCCAGTGAGAGACTGAAACTCACTCTCACCCTCTCTCTCTCTATCACACCAGGGTTTCCTCTTGTCGTGCTTTTGGCTGATAAAAAAATATATAAAAGCCTATAAAACTGTTGCCGGCCAAAAAATCCATTGCAAAATAATGTTTTTCATTCATTGATGGAAATACCAGTGGATATAAATACACTGAACGCAACTAAAATGTATTATTATTATTATTATTATTATTATTATTATTATAAAATGTCCCAAAGATCCCTAGAAATGTTCCATATGGACAAAAAGCTGATTTTCTCTCAAATGTGTTTACATCCCTGTTAGTGAGCATTTATCCTTTGCCAAGATAATCCATCCACCTGACAGGTGTGGCATATCAAGAAGCTGATTAAACAGCATGATCATTACACAGGTGCACCTTGTGCTGGGGACGATTAACGGCCACTCTAAAATGTGCAACACAATGCCACAGACGTCTCAAGTTTTGAGGAAGCGTGCCAATTGGCATGGTTGTGACTGCAAGAATGTCCACCAGAACTGTTGCCAGAGAATTGAATGTTCATAGGCCATCTCCAGTGTCATTTTAGAGAATTTGGCGGCACATCCAACCCGGCCTCACAACCACAGACCACGTGTAACCATGCCTGTCCACGACCTCCACATTCTTATTATTTTTAAATGTATCTAGGCAAGTCAGTTAAGAACACATTCTTATTTGGCAGCGTAGCCTAGTGGTTAGAGCGTTGGACTAGTAACCGGAAGGTTGCGAGTTCAAACCCCCGAGCTGACAAGGTATAAATCTGTCGTTCTGCCCCTGAACAAGGCAGTTAACCCACTGTTTCTAGGCCGTCATTGATCCACACCAGATACTGACTGGTTTTCTGATCCACACCAGATACTGACTGGTTTTCTGATCCACACCAGATACTGACTGGTTTTCTGATCCACACCAGATACTGACTGG
>NW_026284538.1:0-54528 GCF_023373465.1 Oncorhynchus keta
AGAGAGGACCCTCTAACAGGATATACAGAGTTATATCTCTGAGAGGACCCTCTAACAGGATATACAGAGTTATATCTCTGAGAGGACCCTCTATGGTCGTATCACCTCATCAACCCTGATCTGCAGTCAGCACTGTTGGGAGACCAGTTAATCCATTGCTTCCTGCACACACCTACTCTATCATCAGAAATCCCTACTGCTCTTAGTCAGTGGCGGAGGAGGGCAAGAGTGAGGCTAAGTCACAAATGACACACTGTTCCCTATACATTATAGTCCACCACTTTTGACCACAGCCCTATCAAATGTAGTACGCTAAATAGGGAATAGGGTTGCCATTTGGAACGTAGCCAGGGACTGAGGTTTGGACAGCACCCAAGGACAAATCAACCATTATACACTTGTCAAACAGGCAAGTCACATGACTTTGGACTCACATGACCACCGGGGTGCCACAGTGAGGGAGGAGGAGGGAATAGGGGGGCGGGGGTGGACTCAGTAAACAGCAGGGGTTGAATTTCCTCTGCTGGTCCACGGCAGGTTGTTGTTGGAGAGCTGAGGAAAGTAGTGGACAGTATGGTAAGTCAGTCACATGGGAAATAAATACACACCGACCCTGCAGAGGATGCCCTTGTAATAGACATATTTAATTTGTTTGTCATGTTGACATCAGTGGGAAATTAAATGAATAGAGTCCGTGTCAAAAGTAGTTGAAGGGGCTCAAAGAAAACTCAATGTTGACTTATTTCTAAGAGCATCAGAGTGGATGGTAAGGTGTGTAATAGAATATGTATGTTACTGCATCCTGCAGAGGCAGAGAACCATCACCTCACTAACAAGCCATGAAGGAAAAGCTCCTGCATAGGGGCATTGGCAAAGAAGTGGTGTTGCAGCTGCCAAGTTCAAATCCACTCAATCAGCAGATCCTCCCCTTCACAAAAAACATCAGCTGAACTGAAAGTAATCTGTAAATGTATCCAAATGTACGGTTGTGGCCAAAAGAGAATGACACAAATATTAATTTTCACAAAGTCTGCTGCCTCAGTTAGAATGAATGCAATTTGCATATACTCTAGAATGTTATGAAGAGTGATCAGATGAATTACAATTAATTGCAAAGTGCCATGCAAATGAACTGAATCCCCAAAAAACATTTCCAATGCATTTCAGCCCTGCCACAAAAAGATCAGCTGACATCATGTCAGCGATTCTCTCGTTAACGCAGGTGTGAGTGTTGACGAGGACAAGGCTGGAGATCACTCTGCCATGCTGATTGAGTTCGAATAACAGACTGGAAGCTTCAAGAGGGTGGTGCTTAGAATCATTGTTCTTCCTCTGTCAATCATGGTTACCTGCAAGGAGACACATGCCGTCATCATTGCTTTGCACAAAAAGGGCTTCACAGGCAAGGTTATGGTTGCCAGTAAGATTGCACCTAAATCAACCATTTATCAGATCATCAAGAACTTCAAGGAGAGCGGTTCAATTGTTGTGAAGAAGGCTTCAGGGCGCCCAAGAAAGTCCAGCAAGCGCCAGGACCGTCTCCTAAAGTTGATTCAGCTGCGGGATCGGGGCACCACCAGTACAGAGCTTGCTCAGGAGTGGCAGCAGGCAGGTGTGAGTGCATCTGCTTGCACAGTGAGGTGTAGACTTTTGGGGGATGGCCTGGTGTCAGGAAGGGCTGCAAAGAAGCCACTTCTCTCCAGGAAAAACATCAGGGAATGACTGATATTCTGCAAAAGGTACAGGGATTGGACTGCTAAGGACTGGGGTAAGGTCACATTCTCTGAAGAATCCCCTTTCCGATTGTTTGGGGCATCCGGAAAAAAGCTTGTCCGGAGAAGACAAGGTGAGCGCTACCATCAGTCCTGTGTCATGCCAACAGTAAAGCATCCTGAGACCATCATGTGTGGTTCCTTCTCAGCCAAGGGAGTGGGCTCACTCACAATTTTGCCTTAGAACACGAATAAAGAGTGGTACCAACACATCCTCAGAGAAAAACTTCTCCTAACCATACAGGAACAGTTTGGTGAAGAAGAATGCCTTTTCCAGCATGATGGGGCACCTTGCCATAAGGCAAAAGTGATAACTAAGTGGATTGGGGAACAAAACATCTATATTTTGGGTCCATGGCCAGGAAACTCCCCAGACCTTAATCCCATTGAGAACTTGTGGTTAATCCTCAAGAGGCAGGTGGACAAACAAAAACCCACAAATTCTGACAAACTCCAAGCATTGATTATGCAAGAATGGGCTGCCATCAGTCAGGATGTGGCCCAGAAGTTAATTGACAGCATGCCAGGGCGGATTGCAGAGGTCTTAAAAAAGAAGGGTCAACACTGCAAATATTGACTCTTTGCATCAACTTCCTGTAATTGTCAATAGAAGCCATTGACACTTATGAAATGCTTGTAATTATACTTCAGTATTCCATAGTAACATCTGACAAACATATCTAAAGACACTGAAGCAGCAAACTTTGTGGAAATTAATATTTGTGTCATTCTCAAAACTTTTGGCCACGACTGTAGTCTGGTTGGTTGTTGACAACGCTAGAACTGGTATCTACATAGATATACAACAACAAGTAAAATAGCTCTACAAATCTAACACGTAATAACTAGAATCCAATAAGAACAGCAGAATATTCCGACTGGGAGCTGTAACATGATACGCGGAGTCATCCACGCCGGAGAGAGCTGCTCCTGGCTCTGACTGAACACACATATGAAGCACCGTACGCCTCCCTGTCAGGAACTGTCCACAGACGCTATTTATAGAGACATTTCCATTCGGACAGCATTTCATATCCCATAAAATGAAGGGAAAATACACAGGAACACACACTTCTTCAAAGTGCAAAGACAATCAGGATAAGACACGACATGGGGTTTACCCAGGGTCAGACTGCAGCTTGTCAACACCGTGCATGACATATTCCTGCACGCACACACACATATAAACACACACAGACACATATAAAACACACACACACACATATAACACACACACACACACACACATATAAAAACACACACACATAAAACACACACACACACATATAAACACACACACACACACATATACACACACACACACACACACACACACACACACATATAAACACACACACACATATAAACACACACACATGCATGAGTATGCGCATGTACACACACACACACACGGTTGGCTCTCTTACCTGCTGGGAATGAGAGAATATTGTCCAGGAAAGAGGACTGAGACAAGACATAACAAAACAATAGTGGAAAATAGAGTCCAAATGTGATAAGGATCATGCTGCTGTCAATACAATGCCCTCTGTCTCCAACTTGGGTTTTACTGAGGAGCCGCAGCAAAACGACTCCACTCTCACTCTCTGACTCTCTCTTGCCTACTGCCCTCAACAGCCCGCTCTCTCCTCTCTCAGTATCCCTGCGTCTTTAGGAGGGGGTGCCTGCCAACCATTGCCCATTAAATCTCCTGCATCAGTGAGCGCTAAATTTACAGGAGGCATCGTGTCAGCTGCCCTTCGTGACAATATTACAATCTTACTACTGCAAGGGATGCCTTTCTGAATCCTTTCCCCTCATAGGGAAACAAGACGACACAACATACTACATGGCTGGAATGTCATTGGAAAGACAAAGACCATACGTACTGTGTGGTCACTTCACAACTGTAGACAAATAAACAGAACACAATTTCACAAGGTATCTGATCTTGTACATGTTGCACAAGACAAGGAAAGATGAACACGGTTCTGTCATGAATCCATGCAAATTGCAATGCACCTGTGGCAGGTTGTCACTGTAAAAAAA
This sequence comes from Oncorhynchus keta, assembly GCF_023373465.1. Taxonomy (NCBI): domain Eukaryota; kingdom Metazoa; phylum Chordata; class Actinopteri; order Salmoniformes; family Salmonidae; genus Oncorhynchus; species Oncorhynchus keta. The sequence goes on from NW_026284538.1 coordinate 3,819, forward strand.
TATATAAAACATGTTAGATTATACGATTATCAGAAAAATAAGGTTTAGGTATTAAAAGCGCACCACATGGTTACGCAATGAATAGGACTCCACTTGTGTCACACAGCATTCACCACAACATCGGTCTCTAGGTTATATAAATTAGACCATCTATTCATCAGCCTCAACATTAATGGCCAGGCATTTATAAAGAGGCACGTGGATCGTGGGCTGGCAGGGGAGCAATATAGACGCCAGTATCAATTTAAATAAATGAATGTAAAAGTTTTGAATTATATTTGACAATTTCTCCCAATTAGAGCAATCAGTTGTTTGCAGGTGTAGGTGATTGCCATGACTTGAAATTTACGTTCAGTTTTATTGCCACAAATTTCAAGTGAACAAATGAATTACTCTCATAAATGAACATAGCCTTGTGGGTATCAATTTAACCTTGTTTGACAATTATTTCTCACTGATATTAAAGGTCCTTATGCTTCCAAAACCATGCTCTCAACAAACTCAAGTGTCAGGACTCTTAAGAAAACCCCATGGAGAAGATGCCTTCATCCAATGACTTCTGTGTAATGAAGAGTCATAATCAAGGGCTAAGAAGAGGGGAACCAAAGTCTTAGAAGGTTGGGATTTCACAGGGTTGTAATGGAAACTGAAATGACTGAGGTAGAAATACCATCCAAATGACCAAAACGTAGCCATTCATGATTTCATCAAGTTTAATACATATGGAAAAATGCCATCTTATGTACATTCGTATAAAATGTGTTCTGAAATTGTGATACAAAAAGATTAGCATTAACACTAGAAATAATTCACAACAAGGAATCAGCCTATTGCACATCGGTCAGATATTCCTGCTTTGTCCAAATGGTTCAGTGCATCTATAACAAGACTGAATTAATGTCCAGAACTAAGAGGCCAAAGTTAGACTGCCTCTACGATGATCCCCATTGCATTATTCTTAACCCACATCAGTCACAGAGAGGAAAGTCAGCTAATAGAAGACAATAACAATCTATCCACCATGACTGTTAATACATTTTGAATCAAGGCCTTGCTATATATTCCACTTCAGTTGGCACCTCAGTCGAACCCTATACATTAAAACATCGACATTTCCATCCATATAGAACATGGTTTATTCCATAAGTTACTCATAAAGACTACATTTAAATGATTACGATAATGAGGATGTTAATGTCACTTGGTAAACAATACATTTGTAGATGAGACAATGTGAGAGAATGAGAATGGTTCTGGAGGGAGGGAGGAGGTGGGCTCTGGAGGGAGGGAGGATGTGGCTTCTGGAGGGAGGAGGTTGGTTCTGGAGGGAGAGAGGAGGTGGCTTCTGGAGGGAGGTGGGTTGGTGGTGGTACGCAGGTCATCCATGTAGATACAGTATATTGGTGTAGGAGTTCAGCAGGGATCAATACTAACACCGCTACATTATACTCTTCAGTGTTGTATGCAGTTCATTACATGCAGCCTATGTAGGCTGTCAAATAATGCTGTCAATAATAACAATATCAGCCTCAATTTAAAGTAAAAGTCCATATTTGTGCAATCTCAGCAACCACAGGTGCAGCTGTTCATAATGGAAGTCACAGGAGGGAAAAGAGCCTGAGTCTAAAGTACTGTACACTACATCAAGTACACCAGAGCCACCGCTCTGCTGCGGCGGCTCAGACCAGGCTCTCCTCTTCTACCTCCTCCACTTCCTCCTCCTCCTTCGTCAGTGTATCCCAGATGGTCTGAGTCTGAGGGCTCTCTTCCTCCTCTGGTAGTGTCCCTCTCAGGCCACCAGTTGGGATCTCGTCTCCTCCTCTCAGGCCACCAGTTGGGATCTCGTCTCCTCCTCTCAGGCCACCAGTTGGGATCTCGTCTCCTCCTCTCAGGCCACCAGTTGGGATCTCGTCTCCTCCTCTCAGGCCACCAGTTGGGATCTCGTCTCCTCCTCTCAGGCCACCAGTTGGGATCTCGTCTCCTCCTCTCAGGCCACCAGTTGGGATCTCGTCTCCTCCTCTCAGGCCACCAGTTGGGATCTCGTCTCCTCCTCTCAGGCCACCAGTTGGGATCTCATCTCCTCCTCTCAGACCACCTCATCTGACTCCAGGTTGTATTCTTCATACAGGGCATCCAGGATGGCCAGTTGTTTCTCCATGGCAGGCAGGTAGACCCCCAGGTCCCGGTGCATGCCTGTGTTGAATCCTTCTTTCAGCTCCTCCCCTCTCTGGACACCAGAGCCGCCGCGAAGCTGCTGTATGACGGCGCTGCTCGGAGGGCCAGCTGGGAACGGAGAGACCAAGTGTCACTAAGTCTCACACACCAAGGTTATTAGAGGTTTGTACTTACACTACTGTTCAAAAGTTTGGGGTCACTTAGAAAATGTCCTTGTTTTTGAAAGAAAAGCACTTTTTTTGTCCATTAAAATAACATTGTTTATGTTGTAAATGACTATTGTAGCTGGAAACGGCAGATTTGTTTAATGGAATATCTACATAGGCGTACAGAGGCCCATTATCAGCAACCATCACTCCTGTGTTCCAACGGCACGTTGTGTTAGCTAATCCAAGTTCATAATTTTAAAAGGCTAATTGATCATTAGAAAACCCTTTTGCAATTATGTTAGCACAGCTGAAAACTGTTGTGCTGATTTAAAGAAACAATACAAAAAAACTGACCTACTTTAAACTAGTTGAGCATCAACATTTGTGGGTTCGATTACAGTCTCAAAATGGCCAGAAACAAGTAACTTTCTTCTTAAACTCATCAGTTTCTTGGCAATTTCTCACATTAAATAGTGTTCATTTCTCAGAACAAGAATAGACTGAAGATCTCGTACAACGCTGTGTCCACGCTGTAGACGTCCTGGGCTGGTGTGGTTATACGTGGTCTGCGATTGAGGCCGGTTGGACATATGGTCAAATTCTCTAAAATTATGTTGGAGGGGGCTTATGGTAGAGAATTTAAGATTAAATTCTCTGGTGGACATTCCTGCAGTCAGTATGCCAATTGCATGCTCCCTCAACTTTAGACATCTGTGGCATTGTGTTTGACAAAACTGCACATTTTAGTGGCCTTTTATTGTCCCCAGCACAAGGTGCCCTTGTGTAATGATCATCCTGTTTAATCAGCTTCTTGATATGCCACATCTGTCAGGTGAATGGATTGTCTTGGCAAGGGAGAAATTCTCACTATCAGGGATGTAAACAAATTTGGGCACAACATTTCAGAGAAATAAGCTTTCGTGCCTCTATGAAATTTATGGAAACTTAACATGTTGCATTTATATTTTTATTCAGTATAATATTATTTCAGTTTGTGTGTGATATAGGGGTTATATACATTATAAAGAAAACCTTTTTATAAACAATGGCAACTCTGCCATGTTGATCTGAGCCTTGCTGTTAGAGAACATTAATGTCTGACTTTCAGCTGTCGCAAATGCACCCCCCGACTCCAGTCCTTGACAGCTGGTTGTTTTAGAATTACCACTCAAACGCGCCCAATATCTGCAGTGCTGCTCCTCGTCTTGCGGAGTCTCCCTTTAAATTATAAAGTCAATCTCAATGTGATCCGCAAGATTCAGAAGCTTGAAAACCCCATTCGAAAAAAATCCTTAAACCCCATTTTTGCCCCCCCAAAAAAAACTACATTTTAGTTTTTATTTTAGTTTGTTTTGGAGTCAAAGATAGCAGTTTCAGTATAGTTTTTCAAACAGGTTTGTTGATTATCAAGTATTACTCACAGCAAATACACCTCGCACAACCCATCCATGATACTGCCGTAGACTCCGTCCATAAGCATTACCTGAGTGGACGAGGGAGGGGAGTGTGTTAGGAATACAGAGGACATTACGTAATACACTATATGACATCAAACCAAAAGAGGACTATCACCTAACCATTAACCGTGTGTGTGTACCACAGTGTTGCCATGCTAACTCACCCAGCGCTCCAGGGATATCCCTTTCCCCAGAGTTGACCAGGGACAGGAACTCCTTGAGGAACTTGAGTCCTCGTTTGAGCCACAGCAGGGCCTCGGTGGCTGAGTTGCGGACGCGGGCCACGCCGGTCTGCACCTCGTGGAGCACTATGGTCTGCAGTGTGGGGAAGCTGCCCGGGTCCGACGACAGCTTCTGGTGGATCTTCTACAGACAGCCACACAGAGAGACAGAAGAACTTGTCGTCATAAAGACAATGTCTAATGACCAAATGGCACCCTATTCCCTTTATAGTACACTATATGTGCACCCTGGTCAAAAGTAGTGCACTACATAGGGAATAGGGCACCGTTTGTTACGCAGCCCCAGCAGTTCTTATAGGTTTCTAAATCTGGTTGGTTGTGTCGTGTTGCCACTTAGCAGGTTTAATTGTTCCATGACAACACTGGAAACCATAGCTTGTTATTTCTTGGTGGCGGTAGAGTAAAATAACTCTGTTAAAGCCCCTGCTAGTGAAATGTTCCAGTGCTTTATACACACAGCACTGCCTAATGACAATATATCACTTTCACCTTCCAGCACAGAAATTGTTAGAACAGTATTTGTTTAGAGTGTATTCTGCCCAACTGAAGAGTTCACAGGGCAGGTTAAGGACCCTATTCCCCTCTGTAGTGCACTACTTCTGTACTGTGCTACCGTATATAGGGAATAGGGTGCCATTTGGGACAGAACCGGTGGGTGTAAAAGTCCATTTGGTCCCATTGTAACTGCATGGAGGGAGGAGAGTCCCTCTTGTGGTCATTTAGAGAACTGTTGATACCAGACAGGCTTATACAACATCTGCACCCAGAATGTTATGCTGATTTGAGCAGCTTTTTAAAAAGGTAGGCTTTAGTAAACTTAATCTAACTTTAATTTCCTGTAATGTAAAAATCTAACATTGTTCTAAACTCAAGACAGCCTTTCCTCTTACCTTGATGTTTCCTGTAAAATCCATTTTTACTGGACCAAATACTGTGGATCCTAGTTTGTCTGAGGAGAGAGAGTCCAATGTCACTTCAATGCTGGATATTTTTGTTACACTATTGTTTGTCCTTGTGGGGCGGTTTCACGGACACATATTAAGGATAGTCCTGGACTAAAAAAACAGTTTGACAGAGAATCTCCATTAAATGCCTTTGAGTCAAGAATGTGTGTTAATCTGTGTCCGGGACCCCCCACCCCCAGTGTTTTATTCCCCAGTAACCATTACAAATTGATGTAGACTTCACTAGAAGAGTAAATTCTAAGTATAACATGGAAGAGATCGTACGCCTGGAGGATCCAGAGCAATGTGTGTAACATACAATACATACCCGTAGCTCTCTATAGTTTATCACAGTGACATGCATTATGGTCGGATCACACGAACAATGGACAGAGGGCTGTTGTATGACTTCAACATGGATTATACACTCCAGACTCACATACACACACCCTCCCTCCCAGGAAACCCAGACACTTGATTAGTAAGTAAGAGAAAGAAATGCCTCCAGTCAACCAGAGAACACATCCAATAGGATGATCAATTAGATGCAGACGAGGAGAACAGTATGGACATGTGAGAGGAGACTGAAGGGAACAGAGCATGCACCACCACCAGGTGGAAAAGATTATTTACAACATGTTTCACAAAAGATGGAGGAAGAGACAGACAGAGGAGTGAAGTGACCGTCCTACCTAATACAGGCACTATTGCATAGCATGAGTCCAAAAAGGCTTGTGTAGGAATACCACTGTCACCGTCCAGTCTTATATCACTAAATCTAAAGAGAAGTCAGAGAGATTCAAACAAGGGGAGATATTAGTGAGGTCCGGCATCAACAACCTTTATTTCATTCAATCAAACCAAAACAGAAAAGAAACAGATACAACCAAAGTCAAAGCCAAAGACAGCCTCCACACAAGACCATGCCGTCAGGCCATTGGGTGATTTGATACTTGTTTTGAGTTCTTGTCTCTAACTTAGATACACCTGTATAATAAATAGTTCTAATGTATCAAAAGCATATCAGCTATGTTCCCCAACCTCTACGGCGTTCTAAGGATTTCGTTTTCACTAGTTCTGTGTTGGAGGTTTACTGCACTTAAAAACATTAACACTGCATGGTCTCTCCCAGTCATTGGAATACTGTAATATCACAAGTTAACATCATGATCATTCATATCACAGTTATGATCATTCAATTCACGGTTATGATCGTTAAAATCTTATCTTAATGCTGAATAACACTGTTAAAAAGGGGCTTTCAAATGTCATCAAAATGAAAAGAAAATAAAGAGTGAAATTACCAAAAAAGCACAACAAGAAAATCAGATGAGGGCATCTCTGTAATAGTCATGTGATCAACCGAGAACACACCAGGGTAAAACTTGTTATATGTTCAAATGGGTTTAGAAAGTCAACAAAAAACTTGCTCTGTTTTAACCTAGTCAGTCATTAACAGCAACGGAGTTGGCAAGAGCGCAAAGATCTGGGACCAGGCTAGTTCTCCCTTTTTGTTTTCGCACAGGCATGGAAAAATGACCTTTGCCCTTTCATACCCAAAGCATTAGCATTGGGCCTAAACAGTATATATCAGAGTAGCACAATTTACAGCATAATCTGAACACACTAAATACATTAATCTCAATAATAAATACCTCATTGTGGAATCAACATCATTACAGTACCTAGAATAATTATAGGAAATATGGGGATTAATCGATTAGTGTATGTGTTGGCCCTTGTTCTGTCTAGTTCCTGCTTGTGAAATATTAGCATGGACCGCAGTAGTAAAACACCTACACTCTGGGGTGAAGCTTTCCGAGTTACGGATCTATCATCAGCTTCCCCTCCCACAATGCAACAAGTGAAATCTAGGCAAGCCCAAATATCTTATGTAGACTTTTCCTTCTTTTTTCCCCCATACAAGTCATTTCTCTTATTTCAAGATATTTAGCTAAATATTTTACCTTAATACAATGATGTCTATGCGTTCAATATGAAGGAAGATGGAGGTAGTTTCGTGAGCTAATGCTAACTAGCTTAGCGCAAAGAAAATGTCTTCTGCATCAGCTAGGATGCTAGCAGATACCCAAGACTTCCAGTCTTTGAGCTAATGCTACATTGCCAAAATCCCAAACTATCCCTTTAATGCAAAACTGACCACAGATCAGCATTCTAGGGTCAACTTCACCCTACACCGTAAGGTCTACAGTATGTGTCCCTCCTGCGGTGTGTCCCCATACCTGTGACTCATCGTACTGAAGAATGTGTCCACCTGCTCTGTCTCCTCTTCTTCTCCCTGTGGCTGGGCAGGCTGCTCATCCTCCAGCTTGGCTTCCTCTTGGTCAGTGACAGCTTCCTGTTGGTTCTGGTTCACTTCCTGTTTCTCTTCTTCTTGGGCGTTGCTCATTTCCTGCTCCACCTCTTTGAATTCCTCCTCCTCCTCCCTCTTCCTGCTGTGCTGGTTGGTCGGTGTGTTCTGGGTCAGGGTTTGTGTGGGTGGTTTGGGTAGTGGCCTCCTCTTCCACTGCAGACTCCTCTGGGCCCTGGGGGTCCCCGCCGACTGGGCTATTCTCTGTATGGCACAGAGAGACACACAACATGTTCACAAATGTTCTGTTCCAGTTGGCATGTATGAGCCATAGCAACTAGCATGTGAAACCCAGTCAAGCAGAAATTGTCAATGTAATTTCAAGGAGAACTCTAAACCACTACCTTAAAAGTATCTAGGTGTGCCATATTGTGAAAGAAGCACTTTCTGAGTTCCACATTTATCAAGTGCCAGTGATACATCTAGCTTCGTACAATGGGGTCCGTTATTTTAATCAATGTTAAGATAAATATAATAAATCATTGCCACCTTCAGCTGGTCCTCTTTCTACAGAACTCCTGCATGGTGAGCAGTAAAAGATCTCATGCTTTGGAGGTGGTCCTGGTTCACATACAGGGTGTGTGTGTGTATACATGTACATTTGAAAGGGCAAGTGTATTTAAATGAGAGACCTGTTGGGGGTGTTTGGGTGGTTCTCTCAGGGAGCGTGTCTGGTCCGTCTCGTTGGTCTGGTCCCTCTGCTCCAGAGTCAAGGCTCTGGTTGTCATGTGTTACAGATCCTCCTGAGATTTCTTTACACTCCCTGTGTCTGGAGAAAAAGACAATTAAGCCCCCCCACATCCCAGAGAACAAGACAATAACCCCCCACATCCCAGAGAACAAGACAATAACCCCCCACATCCCAGAGAACAAGACAATAACCCCCCACATCCCAGAGAACAAGACAATAACCCCCCACATCCCAGAGAACAAGACAATAACCCCCCACATCCCAGAGAACAAGACAATAACCCCCCACATCCCAGAGAACAAGACAATAACCCCCCACATCCCAGAGAACAAGACAATAACCCCCCACATCCCAGAGAACAAGACAAATACCCCCCACAGAGTTATCATGGATACATATCTAATGCTGTAGTTTCATGCAGTTAGTGGACATGTAGCAATTCATGGAAGATGGAGATAAGGGAGTGCTGGTGTAAAGGTTGAGAACGTGAGGAACACGTTAGCTTCAAACCAAACTTCTGAAAAGAGAGCCACCTACTTTTCCTGATTTGATTGATTGACAGGTTTGACCTGTGGAACAACAACAAAATGCACATTAGCCAAAGACAGAGCAGTATGGAGAGAAACCGTTGGCTGGCTAAGCTCATGTGTAGAATCACGTCAAATCAAAAGGTAGTCCTAATGTTTCCTCCGACACATTGGTGCGGCTGGCTTCCGGGTTGGATGCGCGCTGTGTTATGAAGCAGTGCGACTTGGTTGGGTTGTGTTTCGGAGGACGCACGGCTTTCGACCTTAGTCTCTCCTGAGCCCGTACGGGAGTTGTAGCGATGAGACAAAATAGTAACTACTAACATTGGATACCATGAAATTGGGGAGAAAAGGGGGTAAAATAAAATATCAAATATAAAAACGACTTAAGATATTGGCTCCAATCTAGGTTGAGCCTTTAGATTTTGTGACAACTAAAGAATCTTTTTCCACTTCTCTCAGACTTATAAAACACGTTTCCAAAACGCACTACCAAATATGGTGGTGAGAGGAAGCCCAGTGGCCAGTGGGTGAAGATGGAACCAGATGGATTTTGGCCGACATTCTGCTGATTTTCTCATCAATTAAACATTTGATCGCAATACAGTTCTGTTACCAAAACTAAAATATGTTACAAACAGAGTGGACTAAGTTTTGTAGACTTTACCGTTTCCCAAAGTTTTAAAATTGTTTTTACTTAGGAGTGCAAATTCAAATTGAGTTGTTGCACATGCTCACTTCAGGGTAGGGGCAAATATGCAAAGGAATACTAGAACGCGCCAATAGGATCTCGCTAGTTCATGCTTGGCTCTGCCCACCTCCTTGCTTGTTCTGCCCAATATGACTAATTTGTTCTCATTTGAAACGATGGGCTGTGGTCTATCTTGGTTTAGTTATAAAAAACCTTTGGCATCTCTATGTGTAAGCCGGTACCTTCTGGGGTTTGATGGTTGCCACGGGAGGTGACCCGGGCGGGGTCTTTGTGGCCTGGTCTGAGCTGAAGGTGCGGTTGGCGATCAGCATGCACTCCTCCAACGTCTTGATGAAGGTGGAGCATGTAGATTTCACCATGGTGCCAGGGTTCTCCCCAGCCTGAAACAGACACACAGATATACACAACCATCAACTCCTAAGCAGTTTGCTTATCCCTTGTTTGTGCTGTAAAAGTGACTGGCCATTTGCATTGCAACATAATCCACTGGCGATTCAAACAGAGCATACATACTGAACTCAGTGAGAAAAGGTTTTCTGGTTGCACAGAGAATAAATAGGCCATTGAAAAATCACCCCACCCTCTGTCTTACCTCCTCAGTCTCCTCACTGTCCTTGATCTGGTTAACTTGCTGGAGCAGAAGGTCACAGTACAGCCTCAACTCTGACATCTTGGTCTTAAGAGCCTCTGTGTTCTCCTGGTGCTCTGAGGGAGAGAGAGAGACGCGATGAAAATATCCTTGGTTGTGTTATGTGAATATTTAAGATGAATAAAGATCATATTCTCTGCATACATTTCCCTCTCTATAATACACAATGTCCAGTGTTCTGTTGGTGTCTCTCTATAATACACAATGTCCAGGCCCTCTATAATACACAATGTCCAGTGTTCTGTTGGTGGCTCTCTATAATAAACAATGTCCAGTGTTCTGTTGGTGGCTCTCTATAATAAACAATGTCCAGTGTTCTGTTGGTGGCTCTCTATAATAAACAATGTCCAGTTGGTGACTTTCGGGGTGATGGTCACTAGACTGGATGCTGTGTGTTACGGATTAAACTCATATCTGTTGATAGTGATTGACGCCAGACTGGATGTACAAGGACTAAACACACTGTTTATTATTGTGTTGTCTGAAACACTGTGATCCTGTAGAAGCTGACAGTCACTGCCTTTTGTTTTAACTTCATACAAGCCTTCTGGGCTGGTGTTTACAGAGCAGCTGTCTGCTGATTAGGATTTAGTCTCAGAGAAGGCCAGGTAGACATTTTCTCTGCTGCTGTGCTGGAGGCGTCTCCCTGTTATAATTTGTAATAAACAGGATTGGCTTTAACTGAGACTGCTCTTCTCTTTTGTTCACCTGGAAATTCATTTTACTGGTTACGTCCCAAATGACACCCTATTCCCTATTTAGTGCACTACTTTTGACCAGGGTCAATAGGCAAGTAGTGCACTATATGGGAATAGATGCCATTTGGGATGCGGAGGTTCTCACGTACTTGCTGTAGATCATCAACTAGTCAGCAGCGGGACAATTTTTTTATTGAGCTGGGTCAGAACATAATTAAAAATAATTTGTAGACTGAAAATTGACCGCAAGAATCACAAAATATATTTGACAAAAACATAATCACTTCAAACCTTGCTTACATTTATACGATCACGTCTCTATTATGTGGGAATACTTTGGAACAGATTTTACAGTCTCACGTCCAACAAATAAACACATTGTTTTGGGGGTTTTTTTGCTCAGAAAACTTGGGTGATTTTATTTGTCCCTCCCTCAGGCCACCAGTTGAGGAATATAAACACATTCATTTCATGAAGTCAGTTGGATAGCTTTTAACAGGTCACCCATGTAGACCTACATGTCCATGGCAGGCACCAGGCTACAACAGGTAAAACCAAGCCAAATACCCACACAGCAGCATGAAATCGTGTTTCAGTCAAGCTATTGTGTTTTCAGACTTGTTTGGAGTAACCCAAAGCTCACACCTTACCTTTCTCTCTCTTGGTTCGGTTGTCTGTGAGGCAGGCCTTTGCAGATCCCAATGCGACCAGCCATTTCTGCCTCTCCGCTGCGTTGATGGCTCTGAGGTAGAAGTACTGTTCTCCAGGGATGGTCAGGTCAACCCGTGTGAAGTCAGAGGAGTGGACTAGTAGGGAGAGATGGTGGAAGAGAGAGAAAGACAGAAAGTGTGTAAACCCCAGTTAACAGCAGACTCAAGGGTGTAGGACAGTGGTTCCCAACCTTTTTTGGTTACTGTACCACCAACTGAATGTAGCTCTGCCTGGAGGACCCGCTCATGTGCCATTTACCAGTAGGCATATGGGCTCATGAGTCTTCTCAAGTACTCCTGTGGATAGGCCAAGTAGCCCAGGTTGGGACCCACTGGGGTAGGAGACATTTTGGCAATCATATGTGGTTGTTATGTTGTCTATAGTTTGTCTGCCTTTGTATATTCCACTTCATTTGTACACTAGAGTGCACTATATGTTGGGTCATGGGTCACATGTATATAGCTATGCACACAGGTAAGCAGGAAGTGGGTTTTTGGGGACAAAAACAATATAGACTAAGCTTCAGATTGACTCTTCAGTAGGGTGTAGCCTATCTAGTTCAAAGGACCGCAACAGTTAGCATGTTGTCATAATACAGGCCACTGTCTTTACCAGGCCAATAATAGCTACCAAGTACCAACCTTGTATTTCACACACTGAGATTTTGATGCTTCCCTTGCAACCTTTCCAGGAATCCTCTTGCGAGTCATAGTAGGACAAAGTCCCTCCTTCCAGTACAAACCAGCGAGGCTGCCAACCTGGAAAAAAGGATGTTGATAACTATGACCACTGTGAAAAACAACATTCACTATTCATTGTAACCTGTAGTTGCTAGCTATCTAGCTAGCTAACAGAGCAAGAAATATGACTCAGTGCCATCCAATTAAAATTAGCTAACTAAGGTTAGATCATGTTGTTTTTCTGGCTGATTACCTGTCCAGCTAGTTGTTAGCTAGCTAGCTAACAATCTGATTCAAAGCGGACTTATTCAGAAGCTCAGTTAGCTGCTTAGTTTCTTCTTACCACTTATGTAATTTGTCCACTTGAATAGGATTCCCTCCATTCTTCATCTGTTTCTGAGGTTCATTACTTGTTTATTAGAACAAGACGCCGGCCACAGCTGATCCTGGAGACTCAATTTCATTCCCAAGTAAGATTTTCGGAAATAAAGGACCCGTTTCATTTGGATACGACAGAAAAGTACGTAAATCATACATGAATGGGGTTCCGTGAGATCCTGCCCAGTTCTATGACGTCAAAGGATTTGCGTTTTAGGCCCTGTGGACGTAACAATGTGGGAGGAACTATGTATGTCCTCCAATGAACAGAAACTATTTAGAAATTGGGTGCGGCCTCCAAACATTCTCTCCAATCGCAAAAAAAAGGTGGTCTCACAAGTGAACAAGGGAAACATTTTGCAAGTACCTCTCTCAGTTTGACTGCCACGTAGCCATCAATTGGGCTAGACTCTGTGCTTCTACACCTGCATTGCTTGCTGTTTGGGGTTTTAGGCTGGGTTTCTGTACAGCACTTTGAGATATCAGCTGATGTACGAAGGGCTATATAAATACATTTGATTTGATTTTATTTGTTGCACACTTGTTAGTCAGGCCTAGTTGTGTACTCTGGTGTGATTAATCTATCTATCCAACCAGAAACCACTGAAATGTAACTTTTATATTTTTGCCAATTTTTTTCGTGCTTTTTATATATATATATATATGAATGGCGCTAAACTACCCGAACCAGTGGTGAAAATTGAGGTTTTGCATAAACCCTTTGCCTGCTTTCAGAAGTCGAAATATGGAGACATACTTCTTGTGCACTTTGAGGGATTTCTGGAGAGCAATGGCACCATGTTTCATTCCAGGTGACTTGTTGAAACCGATATGAAATGCTCTGTTGATTGGATACGGTTCCGTTGCCTGTTGCTGCAATCTTAGTCTACTAACCAATGGTCAACCAGTCCATCATACTCAAGGGTTGAATTGAGATCTTGAAGTTGGCACAAAAAAAACCCAGTTGCCCACCAAATGAATCCCCTTAATCACACTCCCATAACACCTGCATGTTTGTCGACATTGATAATCGATGTGTTTGTTTTTCTGAGTAACCGTTTGGTTTTTGGGACAGTCCAATCAAAAATTATATTTGGTATTTTGTCAATTAGTCCACCATTAATACAATCCTAAAAATGGTTCATGCCAGAACTGTGTTTTTGCGTGTGAACCAGAGGAGGCTGGTGAGAGAAGCTATAGGAGGATGGGCTCATTTTAATGGCTGGAATGAACAGTATCAAGTATATGGAAACGACATGTTTGACTCCGTTCCATGAATTCCTTTCCAGCCATTACAATGAGCCCATCCTCCCATTGCTCCTCCCACCAGCTGCCACTGGTGTGGAATAGTCCTTTCATTTAGTGGTTACTGACTTTTCTTTAAGAACACTATGATGGATCTGTGTGACTCTTGTCAGCTGTAACCACAGGGACAAGCAGCCAGTGTGGTTCACCCTGGGGATCTGAGAGGTGATCAAGGGTTGGGATAAGGGGCTGAAGAACATGTGTCCAGGAGGGAGGAGGGAGCTCATTATCCCCCCAGCTCTGGCCTATGGCAAAGAGGGAAAAGGTATTGCACATGTATTAACCTATGACTACCAGTAGCCTAGTGCTTACCTAACCCTTCATACCCAATTACAGAACGTTAGCCTGCTCATTAGTGTGAACGTTAGTGTGATCTCCTGAAACACTGAAATCCATAATTACTTTAATTCGCTAGGTGATTCTTTTGTGTCAAGGGTCAATGTCATCGGATGCACCACAAATGGGACAATGCTTTACTTTTGACTAGAGCCCTCTGGATGAAATAAGTACACTAGGGAATAGGATGGCATTTGGGAAACAGCCATCGTGTTATATTGCTCACATGTATTTTGTCAGGTAAAATCACCCTGAGAGGACGTTGATCTTTGACATTGAGATCATGGAGATTCGGAACGGTCCCAGGTCCCATGAGTCGTTCCAGGAAATGGATCTAAACCATGACTGGAGGCATCAGAGGACTCTACACACGGCAGGGATTAGTGGACCCTCCAGTCACAAGCTACATGTGACTCATGTTTTTGCGAGGCAGAGGATCCCTGGTTCGAGCTCAGTAAGGGACAGGGTACCGAAGGAAGGAAGTGATACTGTTAAGCAAGCTACAGCGATACTGTTACACCAGGATAAACTCAATCAAGCCCAGTATTTTAACCCAGGTCTAGTGATTGTTAATCTCCTGTAGGCAGATTATTTTACTTCTGGGTTACAGAGATGAGGTGTTTGGAGAGGCACTGATAGTAGAGTACAGGATGAACAGTAGAGGGCGCTAATTCTTATGTTTTCATACCAATACCCAAAGTCTAGAACAACTCCTTTGCTTACTTGGAGAGAACAGTTGAAGTGAAAAGCTCACAGAAGCCATTCCATCACAAATATTTGTCCCCCTTTTTCACACCATCTGTAACACGGGTGAATAAGCAGATTACATAGAGCAACGGAGAATACAGTATTTTCTTCTGCGTGAATCTGAGTTGAAAAATAATTAACCAGATCATTCCTTTATACTGTACATTTCACTTAACGAAGGTCATCAGTCAGCCATTATCCAGTCCCCTCCTGTCATTATCCAGACTGTCATTCCAGTCCGGCAGACCTTCTCGGCACTTACCATTATCAGTCCTCGCACTGTCAACTCATCCCTGACCACTGTCATTATCCAGTCCCTCACTGTCTTAGTTGCAGGTCCGGCACTGTCTTAAAAACCTTATCAGGTCCGCACTGTCAACAACTAGACCAGGTCCCGGCACTGTCATTATCCAGTCCCGGCACTGTCATTATCCAGTCCCGCACTGTCAGCTCTCCCGCACTGTCATTAGAATGACCTTCATTATCAGGTCCAAATCATTATCAGGTTGGCACTGTCATTCAACACTGCTTATCAGGTCCCGGCACTGTCATTATCCGGAGGCGGCACTGTCATTATCAGGTCTGGCACTGTCATTATCCCAGTCCCGGCACTGTCACTGTGAACCATCAGATCCTCCCGGCACTGTCATTATCCACCCTGTCATTGGGCATCCATTATCAGGTCCCACGCACTATCATTCAGGTCCTGGCACTGTCATTAGCAACCATTACCAGGTGGCGTGGCGAGCACTGTCATTATCAGGTCTCACCACTGGTGTCCCCCATTATCAGGTCCTGGCTCTTGTCATTATCAAGTCACTTGGCACTGTCATTAGCAACCATTATCATGGTCTCTCACTGTCATTATCAGTCATGGCACTGTCATTAATCATTATCAGGTCCCGGCACTATCATGACCAGGTGGCACTGTCATTCTCATGTCTGGCACTGTCATTATCAGTGTGTCATTACGGTCACTGGCACTGTCATTAGCTGAACCTCATCAGGTCCCGGCACTATCTTTATCAGGGGATGGCACTGTCATTCCATGATCTCGCCATCACGGTCATTACAGGTCCATTGTGTCACTGTCCCAGAGCGCTAAGAACCATTGGCGGTCCTGGCACTGTCATTCTCAACCAACATCAGGCGGGTCCCTGGCACTGTCAGGTTCATGCTCTACAACATTATCAGGTCCTGGCACTGTCACAGAACCATTATCAGGTCCCAGGCACTGTCATTGCAACCATTATCAGGTCCTGGCACTGTCATTAGCAACCATTATCAGGTCCTGGCACTGTCATTAGCCATTAAGGTCCCCTGGCACTGTCAGCCCGTCTGGTGTTCAACCATTCCCAGGTCCTGGCACTGTCATTAGCAACCATTATCAGGTCCTGGCACTGTCATTAGCAACCATTATCAGGTCCTGGCACTGTCATTAGCAACAAGACCATGGTCCTGGCACTGTCATTAGGAACCATTATCAGGTCCTGGCAGGTCATTCAGCCCAACCATTATCAGGTCCTGGCACTGTCATTAGCATCCATTATCAGGTCCTGGCACTGTCACCACTGCAGCCAGTATCAGGTCCTGGCACTGTCATTAACAGCCATGATCAGGTCCTGGCACTGTCATTGGACCAAATCAGGTCCTGGCACGCCAGGACAGCGGAGTCAGGTCCTCACCATTAGCAGACCATGATCAGGTCCTGGCACTCTTCAATGAATACCAGGATAGTCCTGGCACTGTCAAGCAACCATTATCAATCCTTCTGTGGCAACCCAGGTCTCTCCCAAAAAAAAAAAAAAAAAAGGTCCTGGCACTGTCTGTTCCACCATGTCATCAGGTCCTGGCACTGTCATTAGCAGCCATGATCAGGTCCTGGCACTGTCATTAGCAGCCATGTCAGGTCCTGGCACTGTCATTAAGCCATGATCAGGTCCTGGCACTGTACATTTCAGCCATGATCAGGTCCTGGCACTGTCAGTCAGCCATTATCCAGTCCCGGCACTGTCATTATCCAGTCCCGGCACTGTCATTATCCAGTCCCGGCACTGTCATTATCAGGTCCCGGCACTGTCATTAGCAACCATTATCAGGTCCCGGCACTGTCATTATCAGGTCATGGCACTGTCATTAGCAACCATTATCAGGTCCTGGCACTGTCATTAGCAACCATTATCAGGTCCTGGCACTGTCATTAGCAACCATTATCAGGTCCTGGCACTGTCATTAGCAGCCATGATCAGGTCCTGGCACTGTCATTAGCAACCATTATCAGGTCCTGGCACTGTCATTAGCAGCCATGATCAGGTCCTGGCACTGTCATTAGCAGCCATGATCAGGTCCTGGCACTGTCATTAGCAACCATTATCAGGTCCTGGCACTGTCATTAGCAACCATTATCAGGTCCTGGCACTGTCATTAGCAACCATTATCAGGTCCTGGCACTGTCATTAGCAACCATTATCAGGTCCTGGCACTGTCATTAGCAGCCATGATCAGGTCCTGGCACTGTCATTAGCAGCCATGATCAGGTCCTGGCACTGTCATTAGCAGCCATGATCAGGTCCTGGCACTGTCATTAGCAGCCATGATCAGGTCCTGGCACTGTCATTAGCAGCCATGATCAGGTCCTGGCACTGTCATTAGCAGCCATGATCAGGTCCTGGCACTGTCATGAGCAGCCATGATCAGGTCCTGGCACTGTCATTAGCAACCATTATCAGGTCCTGGCACTGTCATTAGCAACCATTATCAGGTCCTGGCACTGTCATGAGCAGCCATGATCAGGTCCTGGCACTGTCATTAGCAGCCATGATCAGGTCCTGGCACTGTCATTAGCAGCCATGATCAGGTCCTGGCACTGTCATTAGCAGCCATGATCAGGTCCTGGCACTGTCATTAGCAGCCATGATCAGGTCCTGGCACTGTCATTAGCAGCCATGATCAGGTCCTGGCACTGTCATTAGCAGCCATGATCAGGTCCTGGCACTGTCATTAGCAGCCATGATCAGGTCCTGGCACTGTCATTAGCAGCCATGATCAGGTCCTGGCACTGTCATTAGCAGCCATGATCAGGTCCTGGCACTGTCATTAGCAGCCATGATCAGGTCCTGGCACTGTCATTAGCAGCCATGATCAGGTCCTGGCACTGTCATTAGCAGCCATGATCAGGTCCTGGCACTGTCATTAGCAGCCATGATCAGGTCCTGGCACTGTCATTAGCAGCCATGATCAGGTCCTGGCACTGTCATTAGCAGCCATGATCAGGTCCTGGCACTGTCATTAGCAGCCATGATCAGGTCCTGGCACTGTCATTAGCAGCCATGATCAGGTCCTGGCACTGTCATTAGCAGCCATGATCAGGTCCTGGCACTGTCATTAGCAGCCATGATCAGGTCCTGGCACTGTCATTAGCAGCCATGATCAGGTCCTGGCACTGTCATTAGCAGCCATGATCAGGTCCTGGCACTGTCATTAGCAACCATTATCAGGTCCTGGCACTGTCATTAGCAGCCATGATCAGGTCCTGGCACTGTCATTAGCAACCATGCCGTTCACATGAACCTCAATGAGTTACAGTAGCTACCTCGAATCCAGAAAGGAGGAACTGGTCATTCGGATCTATCAATAATTTATTTTAATAAGCCAAGGTAATTCTGTGTCTAATAATGGTGCTCTAAAAGGCAAGAATGTATGATTTAAAAATAACCCCAGCAGCCCCAGGGAAGCTGCTGTCTAAACATTTCACCACACCCAGAGGCCTAGCAATAGAACAATGACAATGGCTACATCTATTGTGTGGTTCGAGGTCATGCATCCATTGATCTTCTAGAAACCAGAATAAACCAGAGTCTTGAAAATTCTAAATGTGTATAGACATCTAGATGTATTTAGACTTCTAGGTGTATTTAGACTTCTAGATGTATTTAGACTTCTAGGTGTATTTAGACTTCTCAATGTATTTAGACTTCTCAATGTATTTAGACTTCTAGGTGTATTTAGACTTCTAGATGTATTTAGACATCTAGATGTATTTAGACTTCTAGGTGTATTTAGACTTCTAGGTGTATTTAGACTTCTAGGTGTATTTAGACGTCTAGGTGTATTTAGACTTCTAGGTGTATTTAGACGTCTAGGTGTATTTAGACTTCTAGGTGTATTTAGACTTTTAGGTGTATTTAGACGTCTAGGTGTATTTAGACTTTTAGGTGTATTTAGACTTTTAGGTGTATTTAGACGTCTAGATGTATTTAGACTTCTAGGTGTATTTAGACTTCTAGGTGTATTTAGACTTCTAGATGTATTTAGACATCTAGATGTATTTAGACTTCTAGATGTATTTAGACTTCTAGGTGTATTTCGACTTTTAGACTTCTAGGTGTATTTAGACTTCTAGATGTATTTAGACTTCTAGGTGTATTTAGACTTCTAGATGTATTTAGACTTTTAGACGTCTAGGTGTATTTAGACTTCTAGGTGTATTTAGACTTCTAGGTGTATTTAGACTTTTAGACTTCTAGGTGTATTTAGACTTCTAGGTGTATTTAGACTTCTAGGTGTATTTAGACTTTTCGATGTATTTAGACTTTTAGATGTATTTAGACTTTTAGACGTCTAGGTGTATTTAGACTTCTAGGTGTATTTAGACTTTTAGACTTCTAGATTTATTCAGACTTCTAGATGTATTTAGACTTCTAGGTGTATTTCGACTTTTAGACTTCTAGGTGTATTTAGACTTCTAGATGTATTTAGACTTCTAGGTGTATTTAGACTTCTAGGTGTATTTAGACGTCTAGATGTATTTAGACTTCTAGGTGTATTTAGACTTCTAGGTGTATTTAGACTTCTAGGTGTATTTAGACGTCTAGGTGTATTTAGACTTCTAGGTGTATTTAGACTTCTAGGTGTATTTAGACTTTTAGACGTCTAGATGTATTTAGACTTCTAGGTGTATTTAGACTTCTAGGTGTATTTAGACTTCTAGGTGTATTTAGACTTCTAGATGTATTTAGACTTTTAGGTGTATTTAGACTTCTAGATGTATTTAGACTTCTAGGTGTATTTAGACTTTTAGGTGTATTTAGACGTCTAGGTGTATTTAGACTTCTAGGTGTATTTAGACTTTTAGGTGTATTTAGACGTCTAGGTGTATTTAGACTTCTAGGTGTATTTAGACTTTTAGGTGTATTTAGACTTCTAGATATATTTAGACTTCTATATATATTTAGACTTCCATCCTAATATGTATATATTTCTTAATTCCATTCTTTTACTTTTTAGATTTGTGTGTATTGTTTTGGATTGTTAGATATTACTGTTGGAGCTAGGAACATAAGCATTTTGCTATACCCGCAATAACATTTGCTAAATATGTATGTGCGACAAATAACATGTTATTTTATTTATTTGAGATGTATTTAGACTTTTAGATGTATTTAGCTTTCTTCACCATATCTGTTATTAAGTGAAAATAAAACACAAAGTAAACCAAATAACATATTTACACATTTATTTACAATATTGTAGATGTTTTTTCTTCATATACATCTCTGAAGTAATCTTTTAGCAGACTGGTAACAATGATGACAGAAGGCATAGTCCATTCAAAACAAATATTTTGAGATCGTGACTAAATAGTAAATATATTATCCACAATAAATATGTAACAAAGGTGTATTAACGTCATATGTAACTCCTGAGTGAGTGTGCGCGTTTGTGTGTACGTACATTGCAGTACAAAATAGATTATTTCATTTTTTTTTACATTTAAAGTATTATGTGATGTAAACAACTAAATGTAATATTACAATCTCCTGAACACTAGCTAATGTACATGCTGGCATATCCTTCATTCGCATCCTCTGTCAGAGTTCATTCCTGCAGTGGTTCCCAACCAGTGGTACTAAGACCCCTGGGGGCACCTGGTCTATCCACAGGGGTACTTGAGAAGACTCATGAGACCATAGGTTTACTGGTACAATACACATGAGCGGGTACTCTAGGCAGAGCAAAACTCAGTTGGTGATACAGTAACCAAAAAATGGTTAGGAATTAGTGCATTACTAGACCTTAGGTAGCCTAGTACAGTATGAACATAATCAGATTAATCCAACATGATCTAAATAAAGTTTGGTTGTATGTGAGTCCTTCATATCAAACCACCTCATGTCCTTCATATCAAACCACCTCATGTCCTTCATATCAAACCACCTCATGTCCTTCATATCAAACCACCTCATGTCCTTCATATCAAACCACCTCATGTCCTTCATATCAAACCACCTCATGTCCTTCATATCAAACCACCTCATGTCCTTCATATCAAACCACCTCATGTCCTTCATATCAAACCACCTCATGTCCTTCATATCAAACCACCTCATGTCCTTCATATCAAACCACCTCAAGTCCTTCATATCAAACCACCTCATGTCCTTCATATCAAACCACCTCATGTCCTTCATATCAAACCACCTCATGTCCTTCATATCAAACCACCTCAAGTCCTTCATATCAAACCACCTCATGTCCTTCATATCAAACCACCTCATGTCCTTCATATCAAACCACCTCAAGTACTTCATATCAAACCACCTCATGTCCTTCATATCAAACCACCTCAAGTCCTTCATATCAAACCACCTCAAGTCCTTCATATCAAGAAAACAAACACACAAAAACCAATTTAAACAAATGACAAAATAAATTATTGACCCTGGCTGGATATATTTGTAACAATAGATACCATGTGCTTTAGGCTGTGTGTGTATGAAATATGAAAACATACTTGAAAATCGATATTGTAGGAGACCTTAACCCACACCTAGTGAAGTGGGATGGTGCCCGTGAACCCATTTGAGAGGCGTGTACACATGAGAGAGACTTGGTATAGAGAAGTGTGGGGACACTCTCCTGAAGGAAGGTGGTAATATTGTAACCTTAACCCAGAACTCTTGGCATTAAGGTCTTAGCTTGACAGTTACCGGACCCTGGTTTGAGTCCCGGACGGAGTTACTTCCTGAATTCACTATAAAATGATTATGAAATCATTCTTTACAATTATTTGATACTTCATAGCTATTCCGTATCCATGCTTCATTGGCCTAAACATATTATGAATTAGGTGTATACCTAATATATTAACCTGGTGATAGGCGCAATTGATGAACATTATGAAAGTTATATCTTTAAAAAATGCCTCCAAATATATTAATATTTCATCATCAATGCTCCATAACAGGTTGCAGTCTGGCAGGTATAATGATCATGATGTAGCCTGGACTACTCAGCAACAGCAGTCGCAGCAACACTTCCACTGAAGTTGTTATTGTCAGGTATGGTCCCCCGTACTCTTCTGTTCTCCTTAAAACGTCCAGAACGTGAAACTTTGAGATTCCGTCTACAGGTTTTCTCATTGAACATTGGCTCAAACTCTGTATCGTCAAAGGTTTCTGCATCTGGAAAGGTTTCGTTTCCCTTTGAGTCCGGGGTAGATTTGGAGGAGATAGGAGACATCTTCTCCCCAGAAGGTTGGGTCTCACCAGATTCTTGGGTTGTTGGAATACTCTTCCTTGTCACAAATGCTCTCCACCAAGGGTATCTCACAGGCGCTGCCATATCTGGACCATTAAGTTTCACCTGCAAGATACATTAGTGTATGTCAATATAGACAAACTGGTTTGAGAAAAAATAATCAATCATGTCATAAAAATGATATCAATAATAGAACATATAGAAGTCATGATCATAGAGCTGTCATGTAAACATGCTGTACGTTTGTGATCAGCTATGATGGATAATATATCATACACCTGCCATCAACTCACCTGTATGTTTTCAGCCCTCTGGTGTCTCCTTTAGTATCTCCAAGGGGGTTCAACGTGAGGTTAGTCCTCGGCTGAGGACAACATGACCCGCACACAGACCTTCTAAGACAGTGTAGATTCCAAGTTGTTTACAGCTGCATCCACTTGGAAGACTCAATTTACAACATCCAATCAAGGCTTGAATCTACACAAAGGCCAATGTTTTAAGTAGAAAAACGACTGTAAATAACTGACTTCTGATGTATTCCTTGTCACTGAGAGGCAACAAATGTTACAGGTATCGGAATACAGCTGTCTATATTGCCTACAAACCAAACCCCACCCATGCACACCTGATTGGTGCACGTAAAACTGGGAGAGAAGTTACCTCCCTGGAAGCCTGCAGGAAGAATACCTGACCTGACAGCCAGAGTAACACAGTATCTGAGAACTACACACAGAAGAAACAATACATGCAAAGTCCTCCACACCCTTACATTTAGAAACAGGGTGACTAATCATGTCTGAGTCCCAAATTGGCAGCCTATTCCCTACATAGTGCACTACTGTTGACCACAGTCCTATGGAACCTGTTCAAAAGTAGTGCACTATATAGGGAATAGGGTGCCATTTGAGACACATTCCATGTGTGTACCCTCAGGTACAGGGCGTCCACCATTGTTGCTCTCTTCAGCACCAGCGCTATTGAGCCATCGTTGTCCTATTGAAGGTGTGGTAGAGTACGTGTGTGTTGTGATTGCATTGCACCATGACGCAGACATTGCTTTGAGCAATTGAATTGTGGCCTATCCTAAACGTACACATAAAAGATTGATCAAAATGTCATTTTACATCCTTTTAATAAATCAGCATTTGATCAATTACAATCTTAATTTGCACCCATCACAAAAATACTTTTAATAAAATGGATTCGTAGAAAGGATTTCAATTATTATCAATAATGGAAAACAGAGAATGTGTAAACTCTGTCGCCATGACGTTGTTTGGAGAAGGCGAGCTCCACAACACCTATAGCTGCTCCAGGCAGTTTTATAGTCTGAACATTTACACTTCATGTTTCCTGACTTTAGTAGTGTCAAATAGTGTCAGAACACACGAGGTCTAGTCCTTACCCATACTAGATGTTTGGCAGTCTACGAGTAGCTATTACTGAACAAAAATATAAACGCAACATGTAAAGTGTTGGTTTCATGAGCTGAAATAAGATCCCAGAAATGTTCCATACACACAAAAAGCTTATTTCTCTAAAAATGTTGTGCACACATTTATTTACATCCCTGTGAGTATTTTTCCTTTGCCAGGATAATCCAACCACCAGACAGGTGTGGCATATCAAGAAGCTGGTTAAACAGCATGATCATTACACAGGTGCACCTTGTGCTGGGGACTATGAAAGTTCACTCTAAAATGTACAGTTTTGTCACAACACAATGCCACAGATATCTCAAGTTTTGAGGGAGCGTGCAATTGGCAAGCTGACTGCAGGAATGTCCACCAGAGAATTGAATGTTCATTTCTCTATCATAAGCAGGCATAATTTTAGAGAATTTGGCAGTATGTCCAACTGGCCTCACAACCACGTGTAACCACGTCATCCCAGGACCTCCACATCCGGCTTCTTTACCTGCGGGATCGTCTGAGACCAGCCACCCGGACAGCTGATAGAACTGAGGAGTCTTTCTGTCTGTAATAAAGCCCTTGTGTGGGGAAAAAAACTCATTCTGATTGGGCAGGGGAGCACCCATGGGTAGGGCTGGGAGGACATAGGCCCACACAGTCTTATGAAATCCATAGATAAGGGCCACACAGTCTTATGAAATCCATAGATAAGGACCTAATTCAGTTATTGCGACTGATTTCCTTATTTGCACTGTAACTCAGTAAATTCTGTTGAAATTATTGTATGCTGCGTTAATATTTTTGTTCAGTGTGTGTATATGTATATACATATATTACCCCATGGTATTCCACTAAAGTATGAATATTAATATATATATTATATTAATTAATTTAAAAGAATGAGAAGTTTGATTTAAAAGTTCTGTAAACATTTAGGCTCACACACATTTCACCCAAACCATACACTATACTCGGCCTATTTTTATAGTACCAGCAAACAGTTGCAGATGGAACTTCAACCGTGCCACTCAAAATATGTTTCTAAGCATTTCCTTACAAGTTGAACCTGCTCTGTTTACCAATTCCTTTAGGGTTTTGTTGTATTTTGACAATGTAACACATCGAAGATCCTTGACAACCTATCAGTTTCAGGGGGGGGGAAAAAAAGCACATGATGCTGAAAACAAAGAAATCTTCACAAAATAAATTGATCAGCACAGTGCTTCATACAGACATAGACCATCCATCCATATCTCACCCTACAGGATCACACAGTTACTGAGTCATGAGACTCATTGACCAATAAGCACACAACGAACACACTTGAGCAGACAATCACTATACAGACAGACATCAACCAGGAAGAATGTGTTAGTGTGATGATGCTGGATTTATGGAAACATGTTTTTATTGTCACAGACACCGGAAAGGGGCAGTGAAATGTGTTGTTTTACAGGGTCAGCCATGGTAGTACAGCGACCCTGGAGCAAATTAGGGTTAAGTGCCTTGCTCA
The DNA here is from genome assembly GCF_023373465.1 of Oncorhynchus keta. NCBI lineage: Eukaryota > Metazoa > Chordata > Actinopteri > Salmoniformes > Salmonidae > Oncorhynchus > Oncorhynchus keta. Next base: position 29,055 of record NW_026284538.1, read on the forward strand.
AAGGCACATTGACTGATTTTTAACCTTGTTGGCTCGGGTATTCAAACCAGCAACCTTCGTTTACTGGCCCAACACTTACCGCTAGGCTACTTGACGCCATGAAAGGTGTGTGAAAATGTTGGAATCAATGGCTTTTTCTAAAATGGCACCCTACTCACTATATAGTGTACACTACTGTTAACCAGAGCCCTATGGGGCCTGTTCAGAAGTCATGAAAATAGGGTGCCATTTGGGACGTATCCAGTACCTTGTTCCTCTTAAGGAGAATATGGCAGGATGGACAACCTTTGACCTTACTGGAACAAGACATGATGTCTGACTGACGTACCACAGACTCAACTTCAACACTCATGCTTATGGGAGAGAAGTAATGGAAGCTCAAATCTGACCACAATAGAAACATTTGGGAATTTTGACACTTCATATGATGACAGACATGATGGCTTGAGATTCCTCTGGTATGGAATAAATCAAACATCCTATTCCTGCCCAGCAACAGACAGGGCTCCCGCCCATCCTGCCCAGCAACAGACAGGGCTCCAGCCCATCCTGCCCAGCAACAGACAGGGCTCCAGTCCTTCAAAACAAGACGTCTTCATGCTCTATCAGGAGCTGTATGATGAGTTTCTGATGCCTCATGTCGTTCAGAGTGGCCAGGGCGTTCTGTTCGGGCGGCTGCATTAACGTCGGACCAAACACAATCCCCAGGTTCTCAGAATTCATGAAATTGTCCTTTTCAAACATGGTGACCCTGTGAGAAAGATGATTATTATATTAATCAGAAAGGTGAGAAACAACATATGTGTATGTAAGACTACATCACTGATTCAACCCCATGAAGATCAGATGCAGTGTGTGTTTCATCACTTCTTGAGATGCATCATCAGGTAGCGTAGGGTCTCGTAGTGGGCTGGTGGGAGCTGCAGCAGCCCCTCGTGGATGGCCTCCAGTCTGGTGTCTGGGTTGGGAATTTCTACCAGGAGGAAGTACTACTGTTAGTTACATTCACCTGATAAATAACCTGAACACAACATTTTCCTTAGCTCCCCAAGCTAGTGCCTAGCCTTTAGCTCAGTACACAGTCATTGCGCAAGAGACCCAAGGTGCATTGAGCTAATTGTGGGAATAAGTATGGGCGTACGTACTTGCAGCTTGTATGAATTTGGAGTACACGTGGAATGTGATGACTGGAATGGGCAGGTCTCTCAGATAGAGCTTCAGAGCTCCAGCGATGATGTTGATGTCATTGTACACATTGGCACTGATGTCTGCCTTCTCGCCATCTGCAGAGATGACACACCAGACACATTATGTACCGACCAGACTGCAGGATATTCACTACAATTACCACAATGCAACATAATTGCCCTTTACACCTCACATAACGACATCCGGCAGTCTTATACGGCTTTCCTTTGCTCATGTGCTTTTCATTTCAACCTATGGACTTTCATGTCTCATAACCTTAAACCAGACCTAAGCCCTGAGGCAAAGGAAATTAAGTTAACACAGACCTCGGTCAAAGGCGAGCCTCACGTCCTCAATGTGTTCTGAGAAGCCAGACACTCTGTAGAGGCCCTCAGACTGCAGACCTGCAAGCAGCAACACAGAGAGTCGGTTATCTCTACTCTCTGTACCCTCTTTCACCCCATGCAGTCTCTACTAAATAAACTCAAAAAGCTCTTTGGATCAACAAAATTATTCAACAAGGGTGGCCTTTATTTCAACCAATGGAGCCTCGAGGCAGATTACAGTACTTTGGGGAAATTACATATTTTGATTAAAATGTTGATTAAGTCTATTATATATACTGTATTTTAGAAATAACACATCCAGTTGAAATAACCCTTTTGAGAGTAGTTCAACACAGTTCAAATGGACAAATACTCCTTTTTAGGGAGTTTTTCCAAGCCACTGTGCTTCTACATCTGCATTGCTTGCTGTTTGGGGTTTTATGCTGGGTTTCTGTATAAGCCCTTTGTGACATCTGCTGATGTAAAAATGGATATATAAATACATTTCATTGATTGAATTTGATGCTAATTTAAAAGATGGGTTTATACACAGCACTTCATTTAGGAGCCTCCTTAACCCTGGTCCAAGAGAGCCAATACATATTAGTAATTTAGCAGATGCTTTTATCCAGAGCCACTTACAGTTGTGGGTACATACATTAAAGTACTGGTCCCCCGTGGGAATCGAACCCACAACCCTAGCGTTGCTAGTGCCATTCTCTACCAACTGAGCCACACAAGACCAAATCACAGACATCCATTTTCACCTTGAAATTTGAATATTCTTTCAGTTTAGCTAACAACATGCAGGGTGCACCTGGCTAAATGTCACAGAAACCTTCTAAACGGTACCTCGTAGTTCTATCTCCTTGATACACATGTCCACCACCATGGGCCGTGTGGTGTTGTGGGCCTTGACCAGGGTAGTGAGGTCACAGCTGAACACCTTCTTAATCCTGCGCAGGTCTGGCTGACAGTCGCTGGGCACCAGCTTGGAACACTGCTTGTGTACGTTCAGCCCACAGTCTGAAAACCACAGGTCAGAGAGGTGGTTAGTCAGTGTTAAACACACACACACACACACACACACACACACACACACACACACACACACACACACACACAGAAAGGATTGATTCCAATCTTATAATCTGACATGATTATGGTGGACTTCTTCTAAAACAACATGTAACACATTACAGAGGGGTTAGATATAACAAGTAGTACAGCGATTATCCCGATCTCAGAGAGAAAGCCCAGCCAGCTACGGTAAGACCAGGCTGCTTCAATATGCCATGGTGGGCCACGTCACAGCACAGGGTCTTGGACAGCTGGGGGTGAGAGAGCGGAACACCACCTCTCTGTGTGGCATCACTGTCCCGGTCTGGCCTGCACACACACCGTGACGAAGAGAGCAAGCTGCCTCTCTGGGAGATGCCACAGGAATGTAACCTAGGTTGAGGTTTCTCTGCCTGCCTGTAAACATACTGTACTTGGGAGTCTCCCTGACTCAATAAGAACATCCAGCTAAATCATTCATCACTGATAGTGGCGTTGTTACTACCAAGAAATACTCAGCATTATTGCTGGTCCGCTGACTGGGGTTCCTTATTCTCAGATACAGACAGATTAAAAATAGAGAAAAAACAGAGAGAGACTGTCAGACAGAAAAAGATGGAGAAAGAGATACAGACAAAGAGATGGGATAGGGAGGAAGAAGACAAGTTAAGCATGCCAGATAAGAAGGAAGAGAGAGGAAACACAGAGAGAGCGAGAGAGATGGGGATAGGGAGGAAGAGAGATGAAACAGAGAGAGAGAGATGGGGATAGGGAGGAAGAGAGAGAGAACAGAGAGATGAGGATGGGGAGAAAGAGAGACAATGAGGATAGAAAGCCAGTCATCAGTTGTGTATCTCTGTGTGTTAGAGATCTGCTTCAGATACAACTGGAAGTACTAAAGACGTCTCTTCTGATTCCCATAGGGCACAGGGCTGTCTGATGACACCAGTGTTTGCCTGGGGCTTATAAGCATGGCTAATATCTGAACAACAAACCATCTGTCTACAGAGAAAAACAGCCACGTTAGTCCTCCTTTCAACGCATCCATGTCAGGATTGTATCCAGGCCATAATAGAACCCTGTGTCTATCGTAGAGAGTTTAGGGACTTTCCAAACCTACTTGTCTACTGGTCAACTAGCCTCTATTGTGCTACAGTCTTACTAAGTTGTAAATGTCTGTAATGTATTTATAGTGTGTCTCTACCCTATACTTCACTGCACCAGTGAAGTATAGGGCGGCAGGTAGCCTAGTGGTTAGAGCGTTGGGCCAGTAACCGAAAGGTTGCTGGAACGAATCCTTGAGCTGACAAAGGTAAAACATCTGTTGTTCTGCCCCTGAACAAGGCAGTTAATCCACTGTTCCCCGGTAGGCAGTCATTGTAAATAAAAAATTGTTCTAAACTGGCTTGCCTCGTTATAAAAATATACAGTCTGATCTGTTTTTCAGCCAACAAACATTTCAACAAGTTCACTAGGATACAACATTATTGATCAGTAGAATCATTAGGTGGTGTTCATAAATACTAGGGTTGCAAAGGGTGGTTCATTTACTGTAAACTTTCAAGTTATCACAAGACATCTAGTGGTGCTTTTGGGGTATTTCAGATTATCACAGGTGTCTGTAATTATCTCTAGCTCTCTGTGTGTCCTTATTACCTGTAAAAATATGTAAACTAATTTTTATTTTACCTTTATTTAACTAGGCAAGTCAGTTAAGAACAAATTCTTATTTTCAATGACGGCCTAGGAACAGTGGCCAAAAAAAGAGGCCAGATCAACTGCCTTGTTCAGGGGCAGAACGACAGATTTGTACCTTGTCAGCTCGGGGATTTGAACTTGCAACCTTTCGGTTACTAGTCCAATGCTCTAACCACTAGGCTACCCTGCCGCAAACAGAATGACAACGCTTTTGATCCTAAATATAAACCAGCAACTTAGTGAATACCATTGGTACCATATTAGGGTTTCAGTGTGACATACAGTACCAGTCAAGTCTGGACACACCTACTGTACTCATTACAAGGTTTTTAGTTTTACCATTTTCTACATTGTATTTCTACATAATAGTGACGACAAACTATGAAATACATATGGAATCATGTAGTAACCAAAAAAAGTGTTAAATAAATCAAAATATATTTTGTATTTTATTTGAGATTCTTCAAAGTTTCCACCCGTTGCCTTGATGACAGCTTTGAACACTCTTGGCATTCTCTCAACCTGCTTCATGAGGAATGCTTTTCCAACAGTCTTGAAGGAGTTTCCACGTGTGCTAAGCACTTGCTTCCTTCACTCTGCGGTCCAACTCATTCCAAACCATCTCAATTGGGTTGAGGTCGGGTGATTGTGGAGGCCAGATCATCTGATGCAGCACTCCATCACTCTCCTTCTTGGTCAAATAGCCCTTACACAGCCTGGAGGTGTGTTTTGGGTTGTTGTCCTGTTGAAAGACGAAGGATAGTTCCACTAAGCGCAAACCAGATGGGATGGAGTATCGCTGCAGAATGCTGTGGTAGCCACGCTGGTTAAGTGTGCCTTTAATTCTAAATAAATCACAGACAGTGTCACCAGAAAAACACTCCCACACCTCCTCCTCCATGCTTCATGGTGGGAATCACACATGCAGAGTTTACCTACTCTGCATCTCACAAAGACAAAATCTCAAATTTGGACACGTCAGACCAAAGGACAGATTTCCACCAGTCTAATGTCCATTGCTTGTGTTTCTTGGCCCAAACAAGTCTCTTCTTATTATTGGTGTCCTTTAGTAGTGGATACTTTGCAGCAATTCAGCCTGATTCACAGTCTCTTCTGAACAGTTGATGTTGAGATGTGTCTGTCTGTTCATTGAACTCTGTGAAGCATTTATTTGGGCTGCAATCTGAGGTGCAGTTAACTAATGAACTTATCCTCTGCAGCAGAGGTAACTCTGGCTCTTCCTTTCCTGTGGCGGTCCTCATGAGAGCCAGTTTCATCATAGTGCTGTATGGTTTTTGTGACTGCACTTGAAGAAACTTTCAAAGTTCTTAAAATGTCTTTTCTCTGCTTATTTGAGCGGTTCTCCCCATAATATGGACTTGGTCTTTTACCAAATAGGGCTATCTTCTGCATACCACCCATACCTTGTCACAGCAGATTAGCTCAAATGCATTAAAGAAAGAAATTCACACCTGCATTCCAGGTGACTACCTCATGAAGCTGGTTGAGAGAATGCCACGTGTGTGCAAAGCTGTCATCAAGGCAAAGGGTGGCAACTTTGAAGAATCTCAAATACCTTCAGATTTGTTTAGCACTTTTTTTTGGTTACTACGTGATTCCATATGTGTTATTTCATAGTTTTGATGTCTTCACTATTATTCTACAGTGTAGAAAATAGTAAAAAGAAAGAAAACTGGTGCCAAACTGGTGGCAGTTGTGACAAAAGTTAATAGTAAATAGAGTGTCACAGTTCATTGAACATAATGCCATTGTTGATTAGATGCTTTTTGCATCATTATGCTGTTCTCTCTTCAACCATATGGTCTATCTACTAGAAACTCATGGACAATATGGTAACTTACCGGTAGCTTTGCAACCCTAAATATTACATCCTTTTATCTGGCAGGAAGCGCCAAGGACAGCTACAGTACATGTAACTTCAGGATTGGAATGATATGAACAGTATTGTGATATTTTCCCCATGTACTGAAGCACTGAAATGGGTTAAAACCACTCCTTAAAAAGGATCTCCATTACAAAGGGATCAAGAAAGCACGGCCAGGCAGCACGGCCAGGCAGCACGGCCAGGCAGCACGGCCAGGCAGCACGGCCAGGCAGCACGGCCAGGCAGGGTTGTTTTGATCTCGCAGACTGGTATATGTTCCGGGTAGCCTCAGAGAGAAATATCGACAAATACGCTGATTCGAGTGAATTTATAAGAAAGTGTATAGGAGATGTTGTATCTACTGTGACTATTAAAACCTACCCTAACCAGAAACTGTGGATAGACGGCGGCATTCACACAAAACTGAAAGTGCAAATCACCACATTTAACCATGGAAACCTGACTGGGAATATGGCCAAATACAAACAGTGTAGTTATTCCCTCCGCAAGGCAATCAAACAAGCAAAATGTCAGTATAGAGACAGTGGAGTCACAGACACGAGATATATGTGGTAGGGTCTACAGACAATCAAAGACTACAAAAGGAAAACCACAGCCACCTCACGGACCCCAACGTCTTGCTTCCGGACAAACTAAAACACCTTCTTTGACCACTTTGAGGATAATACAGTGCCACAGACATGCTACCAAGGACTGTGGGCTCTCCTTCTCCGTGGCCGACGTGAGTAAGGCATTCAAAAGTTAACCTTCGCAAGGCTGCCAGCCCAGACGGCATCCCTAGCCGCGTCCTCAGAGCATGCGCAGACCAGCTGGCGTGTTAACGGACATATTCCATCTCTCCTTATCCCAGTCTGCTGTCCCCAAATGATTCAAGATGGCCACAGTTGTTCCAGTACCCAAGAAGACAAAGGTAACTGAACTAAATGACTATTGCCCCGTAGCACTCACTTGTCATCATGAAGTGCTTTGAGAGACTAGTCAAGGATCATATCACCTCCACCTTAGCTGTCACCCTAGACCCACTTTAAATTTTCTTACCGCCCCAATAGGTCCACAGACGATGCAATCGCCATCACACTGCCCTATCCCATCTGGACAAGAGGATTAACTATGTAAGAATGCTGTTCATTGACTATAGCTCAGCATTCAACACCATAGTACCCTCCAAGCTCATCATTAAGCTTGAGGCCCTGGGTCTCAACCCCACCCTGTGCAATTGGGTCCTGGACATCCTGATGGGCCGCCCCCAGGTGGTGAAGGTAGGAAATAACATCTCCACTTCACTGATCGTCAACAATGGGGCCCCACAAGGGTGCATGCTCAGCCCCCTCCTGTACTCCCTGTTCACCCATGAATGTGTGGCCATGCACACCTCCAACTCAATCATCAAGTTTGCAGACCACATAACAGTAGTAGGCTTGATTATCAACAATGACGAGACAGCCTACAAGGAGGAGGTGAGGGCACTCGGAGTGTGGTGTCAGGAAAACAACCTCACACTCAACGTCAACAAAACAAAGAAGATGATCTTGGACTTCAGGAAACAGCAGAGGGAGCACCCCTCTATCCACATCAATGGGACAGCAGTGGAGAAGGTGGAAAGTTACGTTCCTCGGTGTACACATCACAGAAACTGAAATGGTCCATCCACACAGTGTGGTGAAGAAGGCACAACAGCGCCTCTTCAACCTCAAGAGGCTGAAGAAATGTGGCGTGTCACCTAAAACCTTCAAACTTTTACAGAGCACAATTGAGAGCATCCTGTCGGGTGTATCACCGCCTGGTACAGCAACTGCACCTTCCTCAACCACAAGGCTCTCCAAAGGGTGGTGCGTTCTTCCCCTCGCATCACCGGGGGCAAACTACCTGCCCTCCAGGACACCTACAGCACCTGATGTCACAGGAAGGCCAAAAATATCAAAGGACAACAACCACCCGAGCCACTGCCTGTTCACCCTGCTACCATCCAGAAGGCGAGGTCAGTACAGGTGCATCAACGCTGGGACCGAGAGACTGAAAAACAGCTTCTATCTCAAGGCCATCAGACATTTAAAATAGCCACTAACAGAGGCTGCTGCCTACACACAGACTCAATCATTGGCCACTTTAATAAATGGATCACTAGTCACTAAGAATGCCACTTTAATAATGTTTACATATCTTGCATTCCTCGTTAACATTACTCATATACTGTATTTTATACATTCTATTGCATCTTGCCTATGCCACTATCATTGCTCATCATTATATTTATATATTCTTAATCCATTATTTTACTTAGATGTGTGTATTAGGTAGTTGTGGAATTTTTAGATTACCATGTTAGATATTGCTGCACTGTCAGAACTAGAAGCACAAGCATTTCGCTGTGACCAATAAGATTTGATTTGACAGCACAGCCAGCCAGCACAGCCAGCCAGCACAGCCAGACAGCACAGCCAGCCAGCACAGCCAGCCTTGTTGTAGTTTTGTGGATACAGTATTTGGATGTCCTTGCTTGACTGGGTGTGTCCCGTTGATGCACCTTCTAAGCTCTCTGTGAGCGTCTGTCTTGTTTATAAATAGTTGACAGCCATAGTCACAGGGGGAACTGGTTTGTCCCAGGTGTCACTGAGGAATGCTAAATTACTACATTTCACAAGCCTCATCCAACCATTGATTTACATGGAACAGACCACATTTCACAGGCCTCATCCAACCATTGACTTATATGGAACAGACCACATTTCACAGGCCTCATCCAACCATTGACTTACATGGAACAGACCACATTTCACAGGCCTCATCCAACCATTGACTTACATGGAACAGACCACATTTCACAGGCCTCATCCAACCATTGACTTACATGGAACAGACCACATTTCCTAGACTCTACATTCCATGACATGATCCAGGCTTAGACGTAATATTGTAATACCCTTTTTATTGTCATAGCATTTAAAAATAAATACATTATTAGGCATTTCAAGTTTGATATCTCATGTGTTACAATTAGTCACATGACATTAGTCACAACATTAGTCACATGACAGTAAACCCAACCGGACAGAGACGTCTGATCAGTCCAATTTGATTGATATTTCATCAAACGTGAATTCTTGAAATAAATCAAAACTTGGAAGTCATATTGTTTATTTGTGGTAAACACAGGGGATAAAATGAGACAAAGCCTGGTTACATGGATGATTTATTGAACATGTTAACAGGACCCCGAGGGTCCGATCAGGGATGTTAACAGGACCCCGAGGGTCCGATCAGGGATGTTAACAGGACCCCGAGGGTCTGATCAGGGATGTTAACAGGACCCCGAGGGTCCGATCAGGGATGTTAACAGGACCCCGAGGGTCCGATCAGGGATGTTAACAGGACCCCGAGGGTCCGATCAGGGATGTTAACAGGACCCCGAGGGTCCGATCAGGGATGTTAACAGGACCCCGAGGGTCTGATCAGGGATGTTAACAGGACCCCGAGGGTCTGATCAGGGATGTTAACAGGACCCCGAGGGTCTGATCAGGGATGTTAACAGGACCCCGAGGGTCTGATCAGGGATGTTAACAGGACCCCGAGGGTCTGATCAGGGATGTTAACAGGACCCCGAGGGTCTGATCAGGGATGTTAACAGGACTCCAAGGGTCTGTTCAGGGATTGGAGTTATTTTCTTTAGGCTTTCATCCCAAATTGCATCCTATTCCCTGTAAAATTGCATCCTATTCCCTGTAAAACTTTAGATCAGAACCCTATGAGCCCTACAGACGTGGACTACACACGGAATTGGGTGATATTTGGGACGGTACTCTAATGTGATGAAGTACCCATGAAAGGTCAGAGATAGTAGCTAGGTCAGCAGTGAGCAGTGTTGGGATGTCTGAATGGAAGAGGAGGGTACCTGAGCAGTGGACCCCTTGGGCTATGAGGCCCCACATGAAGTTGGCACAATACTCGCACCAGTGAGGCCCTCGGAAAGTATGAACCTATGAAAGGGTGAGACAACACAGCAATAGATTAGAGTCTGGAAGACACACACGCCACACCTTCTCGCCCTCACTGAACAAACATAACTCTAAATCACACACGCACACAGTAAACAAAAATATTACTCTAAATCACACATTCCTCACTGAACAAACATTATAACTCTAAAAATCACACACATTTACGCAAACAGACAAACACACAAGATCTGTGAATTTTTTCATTCATTGTATTTCTGGAGGTGAGTTGGCCCCAGGGCAGGTTAGATGGTTACTGTAGGTGAGTAGGACCCAGGTCGGGTTAGATGGTTACTGTAGGTGAGTAGGACCCAGGTCAGGTCAGATGGTTACTGTAGGTGAGTAGGACCCAGGTCAGGTTAGATGGTTACTGTAGGTGAGTAGGACCCAGGTCAGGTCAGATGGTTACTGTAGGTGAGTAGGACCCAGGTCGGGTTAGATGGTTACTGTAGGTGGTAGGACCAGGTCAGGTTAGATGGTTACTGTAGGTGAGTAGGACCCCAGGTGGTTACAGGTGGTTAGATGGTTACTGTAGGTGAGTAGGACCCAGGTTACAGGTTAGGAGGTGGTTACTGTAGGTGAGTAGGACCCAGGGCAGGTTAGATGGTTACTGTAGGTGAGTAGGACCCAGGGCAGGTCAGATGGTTACTGTAGGTGAGTAGGACCCAGGTCAGGTTAGATGGTTACTGTAGGTGAGTAGGACCCAGGTCAGGTTAGATGGTTACTGTAGGTGAGTAGGACCCAGGTCAGGTTAGATGGTTACTGTAGGTGAGTAGGACCCAGGGCAGGTTAGATGGTTACTGTAGGTGAGTAGGACCCAGGTCAGGTTAGATGGTTACTGTAGGTGAGTAGGACCCAGGCAGGTTAGATGGTTACTGTAGGTGAGTAGGACCCAGGGCAGGTTAGATGGTTACTGTAGGTGAGTAGGACCCAGGTCAGGTTAGATGGTTACTGTAGGTGAGTAGGACCCAGGTCAGGTTAGATGGTTACTGTAGGTGAGTAGGACCCAGGTCAGGTTAGATGGTTACTGTAGGTGAGTAGGACCCAGGGCAGGTTAGATGGTTACTGTAGGTGAGTAGGACCCAGGTCAGGTTAGATGGTTACTGTAGGTGAGTAGGACCCAGGTCAGGTTAGATGGTTACTGTAGGTGAGTAGGACCCAGGTCAGGTTAGATGGTTACTGTAGGTGAGTAGGACCCAGGACAGGTTAGATGGTTACTGTAGGTGAGTAGGACCCAGGTCAGGTTAGATGGTTACTGTAGGTGAGTAGGACCCAGGTCAGGTTAGATGGTTACTGTAGGTGAGTAGGACCCAGGACAGGTTAGATGGTTACTGTAGGTGAGTAGGACCCAGGTCAGGTTAGATGGTTACTGTAGGTGAGTAGGACCCAGGTCAGGTTAGATGGTTACTGTAGGTGAGTAGGACCCAGGTCAGGTTAGATGGTTACTGTAGGTGAGTAGGACCCAGGTCAGGTTAGATGGTTACTGTAGGTGAGTAGGACCCAGGTCAGGTTAGATGGTTACTGTAGGTGAGTAGGACCCAGGTCAGATGGTTACTGTAGGTGAGTAGGACCCAGGTCAGGTTAGATGGTTACTGTAGGTGAGTAGGACCCAGGTCAGGTTAGATGGTTACTGTAGGTGAGTAGGACCCAGGTCAGGTTAGATGGTTACTGTAGGTGAGTAGGACCCAGGTCAGGTTAGATGGTTACTGTAGGTGAGTAGGACCCAGGTCAGGTTAGATGGTTACTGTAGGTGAGTAGGACCCAGGTCAGGTTAGATGGTTACTGTAGGTGAGTAGGACCCAGGTCAGGTTAGATGGTTACTGTAGGTGAGTAGGACCCAGGTCAGGTCAGATGGTTACTGTAGGTGAGTAGGACCCAGGGCAGGTCAGATGGTTACTGTAGGTGAGTAGGACCCAGGTCAGGTTAGATGGTTACTGTAGGTGAGTAGGACCCAGGACAGGTCAGATGGTTACTGTAGGTGAGTAGGACCCAGGGCAGGTCAGATTGTTACTGTAGGTGAGTAGGACCCAGGGCAGGTTAGATGGTTACTGTAGGTGAGTAGGACCCAGGTCAGGTCAGATGGTTACTGTAGGTGAGTAGGACCCAGGTCAGGTTAGATGGTTACTGTAGGTGAGTAGGACCCAGGTCAGGTTAGATGGTTACTGTAGGTGAGTAGGACCCAGGTCAGGTTAGATGGTTACTGTAGGTGAGTAGGACCCAGGTCAGGTTAGATGGTTACTGTAGGTGAGTAGGACCCAGGGCAGGTTAGATGGTTACTGTAGGTGAGTAGGACCCAGGGCAGGTTAGATGGTTACTGTAGGTGAGTAGGACCCAGGTCAGGTTAGATGGTTACTGTAGGTGAGTAGGACCCAGGTCAGATGGTTACTGTAGGTGAGTAGGACCCAGGTCAGATGGTTACTGTAGGTGAGTAGGACCCAGGTCAGGTTAGATGGTTACTGTAGGTGAGTAGGACCCAGGTCAGGTTAGATGGTTACTGTAGGTGAGTAGGACCCAGGGCAGGTTAGATGGTTACTGTAGGTGAGTAGGACCCAGGGCAGGTTAGATGGTTACTGTAGGTGAGTAGGACCCAGGTCAGGTTAGATGGTTACTGTAGGTGAGTAGGACCCAGGTCAGGTTAGATGGTTACTGTAGGTGAGTAGGACCCAGGTCAGGTTAGATGGTTACTGTAGGTGAGTAGGACCCAGGGCAGGTTAGATGGTTACTGTAGGTGAGTAGGACCCAGGGCAGGTCAGATGGTTACTGTAGGTGAGTAGGACCCAGGGCAGGTCAGATGGTTACTGTAGGTGAGTAGGACCCAGGTCAGGTTAGATGGTTACTGTAGGTGAGTAGGACCCAGGTCAGGTTAGATGGTTACTGTAGGTGAGTAGGACCCAGGTCAGGTTAGATGGTTACTGTAGGTGAGTAGGACCCAGGTCAGGTTAGATGGTTGGACAGGTCAGGTTAGATGGTTACTGTAGGTGGGAGGGAGGGAGGGAGGGAGGTTAGGGGGGAGTAGGACCCAGGGAGGGATGGTTACTGAGGGAGGGAGGACCCAGGTCAGGTTAGATGGTTAGGTTAGATGGTTAGGGAGGGGAGGGAGGGAGGGGAGGAGGGACACCAAGGCCCAGTCTACAGTGGGAGATGGGAGGGAGGGACCCAGGTCAGGTTAGATGGTTACAAGGCCCAGTCTACAGTGGGAGGGAGGGAGGGAGGGACACCAAGCCCAGTCTACAGTGGGAGGGAGGGAGGGAGGGACACCAAGCCCAGTCTACAGTGGAAGGGAGGGAGGGACCCCAAGCCCAGTCTACAGTGGGAGGGAGGGACCCCAAGCCCAGTCTACAGTGGGAGGGAGGGACCCCAAGCCCAGTCTACAGTGGGAGGGAGGGACCCCAAGCCCAGTCTACAGTGGGAGGGAGGGACCCCAAGCCCAGTCTACAGTGGGAGGGAGGGACACCAAGCCCAGTCTACAGTGGGAGGGAGGGACACCAAGCCCAGTCTACAGTGGGAGGGAGGGACACCAAGCCCAGTCTACAGTGAGGGAGGGAGGGAGGGGGAGGGAGGGAGGGAGGGAGGGAGGGAGGGAGGGAGGGAGGGAGGGAGGGAGGGACCAAGCCCAGTCTACAGTGGGAGGGAGGGACCCCAAGCCCAGTCTACAGTGGGAGGGAGGGAGGGACCCCAAGTCCAATGAGTGACTGTGTATACAAGTCAGATTAAAAGGATTTACGAAGTGTCTGACATCTGTTCCTGGCCGAGCTGCTGGATACATGCAAACATGTTCACACACACGCAAGCCTGCACCGACCACTTCACTAAAGAGTTATTAGGTTACGTTAGATTGATAGAACAGTACAGATAAGGGCTCTTGACAGGTGCTGAGCAGCTGGGTGGTTTGTTGTTCTGAAATGGGACCAGACACTGGGCTGGAGAGCTGGAGGTTAGGAGGCCATTCTACCCTGCAGGCTCACTGAAACCTGAGACACAATGGCAGGAATGTATTCAGGTGCCCATGAGGAGAGATCGCTTTTTCTCTCAATTCAATTTAAGGGCTTTATTGGCATTGGAAACATATGTTAACATTGTCAAAGCAAGTGAAGTAAATAATATACAAAAGTGAGAGAAAAAAACAGTTTACATTACACTCACAAAAGTTCCAAAATAATAAAAGACATTACAAATGTCATTATGTGCAAAAATGTCAAGTACAAAAGGGAAAATAAATAAACAGAAATATGGGTTATATTTATACTTCACTGGTTGTCCTTTTATTGTGGCAACAGGTCACAAATACTGCTGTTGTGATGGCACACTGGTATTTCACCCAATAGATATGGGAGTTTATCAAAATTGGATTTGTTTTCAAATTCTTTGTGGGTTTGTGTAATCTGAGGGAAATGTGAGTCTCTAATATGGTCATACATTGGGCAGGAGGTTAGGAAGTGCATCTCAGTTCCCACCTCATTTTGTGGGCAGTGAGCACATAGCCTGTCTTCTCTTGAGAGCCAGGTCTGCCTACGCGGCCTTTCTCAATAGCAAGGCTATACTCACGGAGTCTGTACATAGTCAAAGATCTCCTACATTTTGGGTCAGTTACTGTGGTTTTTGTTAATTCTTTCCAATGTATCAAAAAAGTATTTTTGTTTTCTTCTGATTTGGTTGAGTCTAATTGTGTTGCTGTCCTGGGGCTCTGTGGGGTCTGCAAACAGAGCCCCCGGACCAGCTTGCTTGTTATCGACGGTTTGGGAATCACTTCCTTTTAGGTGGTTGTAGAATTTAATGGCTCTTTTCTGGATTTTGATAATTATCAGATATCGGCCTAATTCTGCTCTGCATGCATTATTTGGTGTTTTACATTGTACACAGAGGATATTTGTGTTTGTCCCATTTTGTGAATTCTTGTTTGGTGAGCGGATCCCAGACCTCACAACCTTAAAGGGCAATGGGTTCTATAACTGATTTAAGTATTTTTAGCCAGATCCTAATTGGTATGTCAAATTTGATTTCCTTTTGGTGGCATAGAAGGCCCTTCTTGCCTTGTCTCTCAGGTCGTCCCCAGCTTTGTGGAAGTTACCTGTGGCACTGACGTTAAGGCCGAGGTACCTATAGTTTGTGTGCTCTAGGGCAACGGTGTCTAGATGGAATTTGTGGTCCTGGCAACCGGACCTTTATTGGAACACCATTATTTTAGTCTTAAATTATGATTTTTTTTACCCCTTTTTCTCCCGAATTTTGTGGTATCCAATTAGTTACAGTCTTGTCTCATCGCTGCAACTCCCGTACGGACTCAGGAGAGGCGAAGGTCGACAGCTATTCGTCCTCCAAAACACAACACAACCAAGCCGCACTGCTTCTTGACACAATGCAAGGAAGCCAGCCGCACCAATCCCTGCCGGCCAAACCCTCCCTAACCCGGACGACACTGGGCCAATTGTGCGCCACCCCATGGGCCTACTGGTCGCGGCCGACTGCGACAGAGCCTGGGCTCGAACCCAGAATCTCTGGTGTCTCACTGAGATTTACTGTCAGGGCCCAGGTCTGACCGAATCTGTGCAGAAGATCTAGGTGCTGCTGTAGGCCCTCCTTGGTTGGTGACAGAAGCACCAGATCATCAGCAAACACTAGACATTTGACTTCAGATTCTAGTAGGGTGAGGCCGGGTGCTGCAGACTGCTCTACAGCCCTCGTCAATCCGTTGATATATGTTGAAGAGGGTGGGGGGCTTAAGATGCATCCCTGTCTCACCCCCCAGCCCTGTGGAAAGAAAATGTGTGTTTTGCCAATTTTAACCGTGTACATGGATTTTATAATGTCGTATGTTTTTCCCCCCCAACACCAATTTCCATCCATTTGTATAGCAGACCCTCATCCCAAACTGGATTTGTTTGTTTGTTTGTTAGGGTGTGCAGCGTGAATACATGGTCTGTTTTATGATCATTTTGCCAATTTGACATTTGCTCAGTACATTGTTTTCACTGAGAAAATGTATGAGTCTGCTGTTAATGATAATGCAGAGGATTTTCCAAAGGTTGCTGTTGACACATATACCACAGTAGTTATTAGGGTCAAATTTGTCTCCACTTCTGTGGATTGGGGTGATCAGGCCTTGATTACAAATATTGGGGAAGATGACTGAGCTAAGGATGATGTTTAAGAGTTTAAGCATAGCCAATTGGAATTTGTGGTTTGTATATTTTATAATTTCATTGAGGACACCAACACCACAGGACCTTTTGGGTTGGAGGGTTTGTATTTTGTCCTGTAGTTCATTCAATGTAATTTGATAATGTAGTGGGTTCTGGTAGTCTTGTATAGTTGATTCTAAAATGTGTATTTGATCATGTTTCTGCTGTTTGTTCTTTGTTGTAGGGCCATAAAGATTGGAGAAGTGATTTAATCCATTCATTTTCATTTGATAGATAACTCTGTGTTGTTGTTTGTTTAGGGTATTCTAAGAGTCTATGGATTCTTCAATTACATTGAGCTGATTTCTGAAGTGCTGTTCTTTCTGTATTGTTTTAGTGGTTCACCATAGGCGTAGGCTCAGGTTCTGGGTCTCTATGTTTTTGGTTGGATAGGTTTCTCAATTTCTTTCTTAGGTTTTTGCTTTCTTCAAACCATTTGTCATTGTTAATTTTCTATGGTTTTCTGTTTGAAATGTTTAGATTTGATAAAGCCGAGGTCAAAAATACTGGTTAGGTTTACTGCCAAGTTTGTGTTGGTCTCACGCAACAAAATCATTTGTTGTATTCAATATTTATTTCAATATATCAACTGTATTTCTGTTTTTGAAAATCAAGATGAAACAAAGAGGTTAAAGTGCTCGAAAATCTCAGCCAATCAATGTTCACAGCCGTTAATGGGTTAAAACATATGCCATATCCATGAAGCACAGTCGATAGATTTAGACATATGGCTGACAGCTGCACGTGTCCACAAGACAGCTTTCATCATGAAAGCACATGATGATGAATAACATCAGTCTCTGTGTTATAATGGTACCTAACCAGTAGCCAGTCTATTGACAGGTAGGCAGCTCACTAAGCAGATAAAAAAAAAGAGTCTTTGAAATCGGTTACTTTGTCACTTTGAGGAACGTCACTTTTAAGTTTCAGATCAACCTGACAGAACTTAATCTCCCAGAGCCTGCATGGACAAGCAGAGCTGCCTGTAGGAATGGAATCATTTCCTGAGGTGAAAGAGCTTCGAACAGAGCTTTGAACAAAGAATCTACAGAGAGGCAGACCTCCTACAGAGGTTAAAAAGCAGTCGACTCTCCCCCCCCCTCCTCCCTCCCTCCCTCCCAGTAACTCACTACATCCTCCTTTAAAAAGGTTTAATCAAACAAACCATCTCACCTTGAAGTTGTGGATCTTGTCATAGGAGCTCTGCTTCTCGGAGGGGCATTCTTTCAGGGTGCTGTGCCGTACCAGAGGAGAAGTGGTGATCTGTGGACAGGAAGCCAACAGTTTTAGAGGCTTCCAGAGTAACGTTCTCCTGCTCCCCAACTTGACCCTCAGGGCGAAGGCCAGTAGCTCCTGCCTCTTCCGCTCCCCTCTCTTGGTCTTGTGGACCGTTACATCTCCTGGCCCTATCCCTCCTCCCGGACCCCGGCTCCCTTCCTCCACTTCCATGGCCGCTGCCGTGTGTCTGACTGTGTCCCCCTGTCCTGGTCCTAGTCCGGGCTCCCACAGAGCCTCAGTCTCCTCTGGTGAGCCGTGTGGTGTGTGCTGGAGGATGTAGCACCCAGTGCTGGGTAACAGACGCCGGCGGCAGCCGCCCAACGAGGAGGACACGGCCGCTGTGCTCCTCTCCCCTCCTCCTCCCTCTGTTCCTCCTACTCCTCTTCCTGCTGCTGCTGGGACCCAGGAGGGTACAGACTGACAGTCAGGATGGGGGCGGCTCTGCATCTGTTCTGAGCTCCAGCTCCAGGGAAAAGAAGCAGAGAGCAGCCAGCAGCAGTGGGCGGCCCCCAGGGCAGGAGTGTGCCTCACACAATGGCTCTCATTCACACACACCCAATAGGAGAGAGAGAAGTCCGGGGGGAGGGTTCCTTGGTTGGTGGGGAGGGGCTAGGAGGAGAGTCCCTTGGTTGGTGGGGAGGGGCTAGGTGGGTGTGTGGGGTTAGAGTGAGTGTGTGTGGGTGAGGGGGAGCTGTCAGTACAGCTCTTCACAGCTCAGCAGCAATCTAAAGCAGGATCAATGGCTGCTGTCAAACTCTCTACAGACACAGAGAACCATGTCACACTACCTATTAGCACGTTGCCTCCCGGACATACACACTCAACTGGAGATACTGAACTGCCAGTAGCCCACGGTAACAAACCCCCCCACCAACAACAGTTACATAACCAAGTCCCCTCCACACAACAAGAGTCCTGGCACTATCCTTCTGGCCCAGAAGAGCCACGACATGCTCCTAGATTCCTTCCAGTCCAGTAGAAACAGATTAGTCAACTACATCTCGACATTCATGCCTCACAATCCACTGGTGGTCTTCCTCTCCCTGCCTAGACTGCAGCCAGACTACAAACAGGCGCTATGACTCCAGCCTGCTCCCACCAATCACTCTGCTCTGCTCTTAAACCCCCAGCAGAACAGCACCCGACCATGGTCATCCACTGGGATTGGCAGGGATTATGGCCGTAATCCCCACTCAAGGTGTAATCCCATGGTGGCCAAATCCCTGTCAGGTCCCAGGCAGAGTTCATGATGGCCATGTCCTGACTCAGTGGGGGGGCTGTTGCTGAATCTATAGCACTACAACACATTTTGAGTGACTCTCCTTCTAAACATCCACTCCTAAAACACCAGGAGGGCCTCATCAGCTCCTCTTGATTAACAATACAATCAAATGGGAAGTAGACAACTCAAACTAGTGGACATTCAGGGTTACTGAAATGAAATGTTGAAATTAGGGACAGCAGTTATGCAGTTAATCTGTGAAGAGAAAGAATGAGGGAATGTCAGAATTAAACTAAAACAGAGGATTTTGTAGCTGTGATGGAATGATGAAGAGCTGGAAGGGTAGAATAGTTGAGGAAGGGAATGATCCTAAGGGAGAGAGAAATATATGCTTGAAGCTCACTCAGCTCAGAGACAAAAGCACTTCAGCTGAAATGAGAGGATAGGCAGCTTTAAAAAGGTTGTAATAGACATAGAAGCCGTTTTAAAAATATGGCTTTGGGCCTCCTGTACGCCGTCCAAACTTCCGTAACGTAGACTGAGGACCATGTTGTGCTGTAGCTACAGAAGTAATGTCTTCTCATTTCTACCAGCATGTCAACTGTGCAACTAGATGAGACAAAACATTTACTCCACACACAAACACATACAAAGCTCTCCCTAACCATAGCCCTGTCCTCATGATTCGTGCTTACAAGCAAAAACTCAAAAACAGGAAGTACCAATGACATGCTCAATAAGGAAGTGGTTTGATGAAGTGGTTGTTAAGCTACAGGACTGTTTCACTACCATAGACTGGAATGTGTTATGGGATTCATCAGTCACCGGCTTCATTAATATGTGTATCAATGACGTTGTCCCCACAGTACGTACATATCCCAACCAGAAGTCATGGATTACAGAAAACATCCTCACTGAAAAGGCTAGGGCTGCCGCTTTCAATTAGCGGGGGGGACACTAATCAGGAACATAAATCCTGCTACAACCTCTGTCGAGCCATCAAACAGGCAAATGGTCAATGCACAACTTAGTATGATTCGATCTATGCCGGCACTGACGCTCTTCGGATGTGGCAGGGCTTGCAAACTATCACAGATTACAAAAGGGAAACCCAGCCGCGAGCTGCTCAGTGACACAAGCCTATCAGATAAGCTAAATGCTTTCTATACTCGCTTTGAGGCAAGCAACACTGAACCATGCATGAGAGCACCAGTTGTTCCGGATGACTGCAGGATCACGCTCTCCGTAGCCAGTGGGAGTAAGATCTTTAAACAAGCTAACATTCACAAGGCCGGATTACCAGTATAAATATGGATTACCAGGACACTTACTCAGAGCATGCACTGACCAGCTGGCAAGTGTTTTCACTGACATTTTCAACCTCTACCTGACCCAGTCTGTAATGCCTACATGTTTCAAGCAGACCACCATAGTCCCTGTGCCTAAGAATGCCAAGGTAACCTGTCTAATTGATTATCACCCCGTAGCACTCACACCTGCAGCCATGAAATGCTTTGAAAGGCTGGTCATGGCTCAAATCAACACTATCATCCCAGATTCCAACACTCTACTCAGCAAATTGGATGCAGTCTATCACAGTGCCATCCGTTTGTCACTACCCACCACTGCGACCTGTACGCTCTCGTTGGCTGGCCCTCGCTTCATACTCGTTGACAAACCCACTGGCTCCAGGTTATCTACAAGTCTCTGCTAGGTAAGTAAGCCCCGCCTTAGCTCAGCTCACTGGTCACCATAGCAGCACCCTAAATGACCAATGTTAAATGTAAATGTCTATAAGGACATCAGAGAGACCTGGCAGTGTGGTACAAGCTCCAGCAGGTCATCCCCAAAGCCAATTTTTCCTTTGGCTGCCTTTCCTTCCAGTTCTCTGCTGCCAATGACTGGAACGAACTGCAACAATCTCTGAAGCTGGATACTCATATCTCCCTCACTAGCTTTAAGCACCAGCTGTCAGAGCAGCTCACAGATCACTGCACATAGCCTATCTGTACATGGCCCATATGTAAATAGCCTATCCAACTACCTCATCCGCATACTGTATTTATTTATCTTGCTCCTTTGCACCCCAGTATCTCTACTTGCACACTCATCTTCTGCACATCTACCATTCCAGTGTTTAATTGCTATATTGTAATTACTTCGCCACCATGGCCTATTTATTGCCCTTACCTCCCTTATCCTAACTCATTTGCACATACAGTCAATAATACAGTAGAAAAAGTATGTTTGTTTATTCCATGTGTAACTGTTGTTGTATGTGTCGAACTGCTATGCTTTATCTTGGCCAGGTCACAGTTGTAAATGAGAACTTGTTCTCAACTAGCCTACCTGGTTAAATAAAGGTGAAATAAAAAAATATATATACAAACATTAGCTTGTACCCCTGCACATCGACTCAGTACTGGTACCTTGTGTATGTAGCCAAGTTATCGTTACTCATTGTGTATTTATTATTACTTTTCTATTATTTATCTTTTATTTATCTGCATTTTTGGGAAGAGTCCGAGTATTTCACTGTTTGTCTACACCCGTTGTTTACAAAGCATGTATCTAAAACATTTAATTTAAAATGGCTGAACGGGTAACAGTCAGGACAGGAGAAGCTGTTTGTCACCGAGATAGGCTGTCTATCAAAGACCAGGAGGAGGATCTAAACTAGACAGAGCAGAGAGAAGAGTAAGGGATCTGGAGGAAGAGAGGGGCAGCCTATCAAAGACCAGGAGGAGGATCTAAACTAGACGGAGCAGAGAGAAGAGTAAGGGATCTGGAGGAAGAGAGGGACAGCCTATCAAAGACCAGGAGGAGGATCTAAACTAGACAGAGCAGAGAGAAGAGTAAGGGATCTGGAGGAAGAGAGGGACAGCCTATCAAAGACCAGGAGGAGGATCTAAACTAGACGGAGCAGAGAGAAGAGTAAGGGATCTGGAGGAAGAGAGGGACAGGCAGATGAAGAAAATGTATGACACAGAAAAAGAAAGGGGGGAGAGGTAGAGGGAGGAGGTATACAGTACGTATTGAGAGAGAGAGTGTGTGTGTGTGTGTGACGGTTATGGGCTTTTTCCCTTGAGGCAGATGGCTTCTTGTCTCAGAGAAGAGTTTAGAATAAAATACATTTAAAAAAGGCCCTGGTTTCTTTTCAGCAGCCAGGCTCTGTTATTCACTGTGTGGGTGCAGCTGAGCAGACACAGTGGGGAGAACAGAGGATCATGGGAAAATAACACTAGTGTCTTTCTTTCTGTAAGGTCAGATAACCATCCAAACAAAAACACACCATCTCATACAATTTCATCCAAACATAGACGTGAATGGGGATGTAGTCAGTGATAAAGTCTGTTTTACTATTCAGAAAGTGTAGTGAAAGGAAAACATACAGTGCCAATTAAAACAGGCCTCTCTGTGTCTGGAAGTATGACAGATCAACGTTGAAAGCCTTCTGCCTTTTACAAAGTATGTAGCTACTGTAGAAAATCTTTATTGTAGTAGCTCAATTATTTCCCAACGCCATCTTTATAGATCATGTAGTTTCCAACAGACTAACAGGTTGCTCAAGGAAGAGGTCATTAAACTTCCAAAAACAAACAAACTACTATAACCTCAGAATAATATCCAAGCAGGCTAACCTGACATTATAGAACTAGGACCAGAACATGGACTATAAATGCATTGATCACCTTCTTCCATCACCCCTCCAGCACCAGTTACATTACACCAGTGATGGGTATCAAACGGCTCCCTATTCCCTGCATAGTGTACTTCTTTTGACCAAAGCCCTGAGGGACCAGAGGGTATAGGGTGCCATTTGGGAAGCTGTTATAGGAGGAAACTGGCAGGAGTTTGGCCACTGTGTCAACTCCCAGCACAAGTACACAGACACATTGAGCCGTGTGAACCGAGGAGAATGACACACAGCAGGTCACCAGACAGGTTGAGTGAGTTTCTCCCCCCCCCATCCGAGAGGAATGTACACCCACACACACGAATGAAGATTTACAAGACAGAGTAAAGACAGTATGTGAGGGAGCATGTTTACTGTAGCTACTGTGTGTCTGAAAACACAGACTGATACTGGACAGAGTATTATGATGATTATGATGATGAAAATAATCGTGGCCTCTAAACCTTCAAGCTGCATACTGGACCCTATTCCAACTAAAACTACTGAAAGAGCTGCTTCCTGTGCTTGGCCCTCCTATGTTGAACATAATAAATGGCTCTCTATCCACTGGATGTGTACCAAACTCACTAAAAGTGGCAGTAATAAAGCCTCTCTTGAAAAAGCCAAACCTTGACCCAGAAAATATTAAACTATCGGCCTATATTGAATCTTCCATTCCTCTCAAAGGTTTTAGAAAAGGCTGTTGCGCAGCAACTCACTGCCTTCCTGAAGACAAACAATGAATACGAAATGCTTCAGTCTGGTTTTAGACCCGATCATAGCACTGAGACGGCACTTGTGAAGGTGGTAAATGACATTTTAATGGCATCGGACCGAGGCTCTGCATCTGTCCTCGTGCTCCTAGACCTTAGTGCTGCTTTTGATACCATCGATCACCACATTCTTTTGGAGAGATTGGAAACCCAAATTGGTCTACACGGACATGTTCTGGCCTGGTTTAGATCTTATCTGTCGGAAAGATATCAGTTTGTCTCTGAATGGTTTGTCCTCTGACAAATCAACTGTAAATGTCGGTGTTCCTCAAAGTTCCGTTTTAGGACCACTATTGTTTTCACTATACATTTTACTTCTTGGGGATGTTATTCGAAAACATAATGTTAACTTTCACTGCTATGCGGATGACACACAGCTGTACATTTCAATTAAACATGGTGAAGCCCCAAAATTGCCCTCGCTAGAAGCATGTGTTTCAGACATAAGGAAGTGGATGGCTG
This sequence comes from Oncorhynchus keta, assembly GCF_023373465.1. NCBI lineage: Eukaryota > Metazoa > Chordata > Actinopteri > Salmoniformes > Salmonidae > Oncorhynchus > Oncorhynchus keta. Next base: position 52,814 of record NW_026284538.1, read on the forward strand.
CAAACTTTCTACTATTAAACTCGGACAAAACAGAGATGCCTGTTCTAGGTCCCAAGAAACAAAGAGATCTTCTGTTGAATCTAACAATTAATCTTAATGGTTGTACAGTCGTCTCAAATAAAACTGTGAAGGACCTCGGCGTTACTCTGGACCCTGATCTCTCTTTTGAAGAACATATCAAGACCATTTCGAGGAAAGCTTTTTTCCATCTACGTAATATTGCAAAAAATCAGAAACTTTCTGTCCAAAAATGATGCAGAAAAATTAATCCATGCTTTTGTCACTTGTAGGTTAGACTACTGCAATGCTCTACTTTCCGGCTACCCGGATAAAGCACTAAATAAACTTCAGTTAGTGCTAAATACGGCTGCTAGAATCCTGACTAGAACCAAAAAATTTGATCATATTACTCCAGTGCTAGCCTCTCTACACTGGCTTCCTGTCAAAGCAAGGGCTGATTTCAAGGTTTTACTGCTAACCTACAAAGCATTACATGGGCTTGCTCCTACCTATCTCTCTGATTTGGTCCTGCCGTACATACCTACACGTACGCTACGGTCACAAGACGCAGGCCTCCTAATTGTCCCTAGAATTTCTAAGCAAACAGCTGGAGGCAGGGCTTTCTTCTATAGAGCTCCATTGCGTCAGAGACGCAAACTCGGTCTTAACCTTTAAGTCTTTACTGAAGACTCAGCTCTTCAGTGGGTCATATGATTGAGTGTAGTCTGGCCCAGGAGTGGGAAGGTGAACGGAAAGGCTCTGGAGCAACGAACCGCCCTTGCTGTCTCTGCCTGGCCGGTTCCCCTCTTTCCACTGGGATTCTCTGCCTCTAACCCTATTACAGGGGCTGAGTCACTGGCTTACTGGGGCTCTTCATACCGTCCCTGCAGGGGTGCGTCACCTGAGTGGGTTGATTCACTGTTGGGGTCATCCTGTCTGGGTTGCGCCCGCCCCCCACCCCCTTGGGTTGTGCCGTGGCGGAGATCTTTGTGGGCCATACTCAGCCTTGTCTCAGGATGGTAAGTTGGTGGTTGAAGATATCCCTCTAGTGGTGTGGGGGCTGTGCTTTGGCAAAGTGGGTGGGTTATATCCTTCCTGTTTGGCCCTGTCCGGGGTGTCCTCGGATGGGGCCACAGTGTCTCCTGTCCCCTCCTGTCTCAGCCTCCAGTATTTATGCTGCAGTAGTTTGTGTCGGGGGCTAGGGTCAGTTTGTTATATCTGAGTACTTCTCCTGTACTATTCGGTGTCCTGTGTGAATCTAAGTGTGCGTTCTCTAATTCTCTCCTTCTTTCTTTCTCTCTCTCGGAGGACCTGAGCCCCAGGACCATGCCCCAGGACATGATGACTCCTTGCTGTCCCCAGTCCACCTGGCCATGCTGCTGCTCCAGTTTCAACTGTTCTGCCTTACTATTATTCGACCATGCTGGTCATTTTGAACATTTGAACATCTTGGCCATGTTCTGTTATAATCTCCACCCGGCACAGCCAGAAGAGGACTGGCCACCCCACATAGCCTGGTTCCTCTCTAGGTTTCTTCCTAGGTTTTGGCCTTTCTAGGGAGTTTTTCCTAGCCACCGTGCTTCTACACCTGCATTGCTTGCTGTTTGGGGTTTTAGGCTGGGTTTCTGTACAGCACTTTGAGATATCAGCTGATGTACGAAGGGCTATATAAATTGATTTGATATTATAGTACAGTGTTAACTAAAGTCAGTAAA